>NC_047018.1:12507067-12635444 GCF_902652985.1 Pecten maximus | reverse complement strand
AGCTGAATGCTCTTATCTTGTAAAATTGATCTGAGTAATACAAGCAACTTTAGCACACAGCTGAATGTCTCTTATCTTGTAAAATTGATCTGAGTGATATAAGCAACTTCAGCATACAGCTGAATGCTCTTATCTTGTAAAATTGATCTGAGTAATACAAGCAACTTTAGCACACAGCTGAATGTCTCTTATCTTGTAAAATTGATCTGAGTGATATAAGCAACTTTAGTACACAGCTGAATGTCTCTTATCTTGTAAAATTGATCTGAGTAATATAAGCAACTTTAGCACACAGCTGAATGTCTCTTATCTTGTAAAATTGATCTGAGTGATATATGCAACTTTAGCTCACAGTTGAATGTCTCTTATCTTGTAAAATTGATCTGAGTGATATATGCAACTTTAGCACAAAGTTGAATGTCTATCTTGTAAAATTGATCTGAGTGATACAAGCAACTTTAGCACACAGTTGAATGTCTATCTTGTAAAATTGATCTGAGTGATATATGCAACTTTAGCACACAGTTGAATGTCTCTTATCTTGTAAAATTGATCTGGGGGATATATTAACTTCAGCACAAAGCTGAATGCTAATGCCTGATTGGAGCGATATGCTCGCTCATAGCTGAATATTATCTGCATGCCTACTTTCTAGTACACATGTGTTAATAAGTAATGTTACATGTCCAGATCACTGTACACCTGTCTTGTGATGTTACATGTCTGGATCAGTGTACACCTGTCTTGTGGTGTTACATGTCCGGATCACTGTACACCTGTCTTGTGATGTTACATGTCTGGATCAGTGTACACCTGTCTTGTGGTGTTACATGTCCGGATCACTGTACACCTGTCTTGTGATGTTACATGTCCGGATCACTGTTCACCTGTCTTGTGATGTTACATGTCTGGATCAGTGTACACCTGTCTGGTGATGTTACATGTCCAGATCACTGTACACCTGTCTTGTGATGTTACATGTCCAGATCACTGTACACCTGTCTGGTGATGTTACATGTCCGGATCACTGTACACCTGTCTTGTGATGTTACATGTCCAGATCACTGTACACTTGTCTTTATATACAAGGTTAAAGGTCAAATTTCTCTTTAATCACTGAAGATTTTGATATTTTTTTTTACTATATTTTGTTAAAATATTTGAATTGAGCATGTGATGAGATTTATTTCCTACATCCGACATAACCTTTCTACATTATTGGTGTGCTGTGTAATAATATTACATTTAGGTACTTGTCATGCAATATTCAGTATAACAGACTTTTGTTCTCTGTTTTATTTTTTCCCAGAAGATGGAACTGTTTATGCAATAAATCTTGACTGGTCTGGTTAAGGAACTAGTCAGGATAGATTTTGTTTATATCTGTACTCCAATATTCTGCAGGTATTAAACATATTGTTTGAATGATATCAATTAGTAACGATGTTGATGAAAGTAAAATTGTATATGATGTAATTATTTATTGTACATTATATATACAATTTATTATTATGTTATATCATATTTATTATGTATATGATATATTGTATCATGTATATATAATACATATTGTATTACAAGTATGTATATGATTTTATGAAGTCTACATATTGTATCATGTATATATGATACATATTGTATTATGTATATAATGTACCGAAATCTACATAATTGTATCATGTACATGTTTATGTTGTAAGCATGTGACAATATAGGAAATATTAGACAGATTTTTGTATGAACAGATATCCAAGTTCATGTTTAGGAAACAATATTATTTGTGCTTTAATATTTTCTATAGGAAAGCAATAGAATTTATCCCACAGTGTATTGTCTTCAGGAAACAATAGAATTTATCCCACAGGGCATTTTTTTCAGAAAACAATAGAATTTATCCTTCAGTGTATTGTCTTCAGGAAGCAATATAATTTATCCCACAGTGTATTGTCTTCAGGAAACAATAGAATTTATCCCACAGGGCATTTTTTTCAGAAAACAATAGAATTTATCCTTCAGTGTATTGTCTTCAGGAAGCAATATAATTTATCCCACAGTGTATTGTCTTCAGGAAACAATAGATTTTATCCCAGTGTATTGCCTTCAGGAAACAATAGAATTTATCCCACAGGGCATTTTTTTCAGAAAACAATAGAATTTATCCTTCAGTGAATTGTCTTCAGGAAGCAATATAATTTATCCCACAGGGCATTGTTTTCAGAAAATAAAAGAATTTATCCTTCAGGTTATTGTCTTCAGGAAACAATAGAATTTATCCCACAGGGCATTGTTTTCAGAAAACAATAGAATTTATCCTTCAGTGTATTGTCTGCAGTCCAGTTGCCTCCCCTGATACTAGTGAGAGATGTTTAATTTGTTCACACTCCCGTGTATTAAAGACATGTTTCTGTACATATAGGAGTGATGTACTGTCTATACAACTGATTATAATCAGTATTTTTATGATTTTATTCATTATATTGTCCTAAGTTACACTGATCTGGCCATGTGATTTATATTTATGTTTCACTTAATACCTCATGTTGCTGAGGTCAGTGTGGGATCTGTATTATTTTACACACATTGTTGAATCATTTTTCCACAGATTTCCAAATAATCAAGTTTTTGGATTATTATACAAGCATTAAAGTGGATACTCTCTGTATCTACTACAGATACTTTCCTGTTGGAGTTATGCCCTTTGAAAAATAATGATGAAGATTAATATATGATTTGTTGGGAGAGCTATTTTAACAGGAAAGTAATTTGTGCAGTGTGTTTTCATTCTTTATGTGTCTGAATCTTTAATAATATATTGGGTAAAAATGTATATGTAAGCCTTTCATCTCATTTAAAATCATTTATGTTTTATCTTCTTCCTGCTATTTACAAACTATTTGCAATTGTTCCAAAGATGGTACAAAGTTCTAATCCTGTAAAACAGAGATCAGCAGTATAACTTGGTTATGATAGGCTATTGTCAGTGTTTATTGAGCCTACCTGTAACTTGAGATACATTGTTATACATGTAGCATTGTTGTATGAGAGGTAGAATGAGATGGACTAACATACGTACAACTGTATCTATTGTGTTAGGTATGTGACCTAGTAACTCTTCTGTAACCTAATGGATTTTAGTATTATTATTGTTTTTGATCAAGATGAGATAATTAAACCTCAACATTTACCCTGATAATAAATACCTTTGATTTCCTAAATCATTATGGAGTATTGTTTTTAAATGCTGTTGGAATAGAATTGCAATGGGTAGATAGCTGGGTAGACGCCACCTTGCGCCACCCTCCGCCATATTGTGGGACCCTGCAGCACCCAATGCCACCTTGTTCCGTATTGCACCACCCTGCGGCACCCTACGCCACCCTGCTCCATATTGCACCACCCTGCACCGCCTTACGCCACCCTGCTCAGTATTGCACCACCCTGCTTCATATTGCACCACCCTGCACCGCCCTACGCCACCCTGCTCAGTATTGCACCACCCTGCTCCATATTGCACCACCCTGTACCGACCTACGCCACCCTGCTCAGTATTGCACCACCCTGCACCATATTGCACCACCCTGTACCGACCTATGCAACTTTATATAAAGGGTTGCAGACTCTGCTCACATGAACCAATCATCTGTCTCTCACAACCAGATCCCTACTGGTGTCTTGAAACGCAAAATTAGAGACCACCAGTCCTTGTTTACCTGCTCCTAATGCATAATGCAGAGGGAGAATTAAACATGAACTTAGATTCCATTTCTTTGAACATCCAAACCAATTAGACAACACAGAGACAGCCCAGTAACACTCGAGACAACACAGAGACAGCCCAGTAACACTCGAGACAACACAGAGACAGCCCAGTAACACTCGTGACAACACAGAGACAGCCCAGTAACACTCGAGACAACACAGAGACAGCCCAGTAACACTCGAGACAACACAGAGACAGCCCAGTAACACTCGAGACAACACAGAGACAGCCCAGTAACACTCGATTAATTAGACAACACAGAGATAACCCAGTAACACTCGATTCATTAGACAACACAGAGACAGCCCAGTAACACTCGAGACAACACAGAGACAGCCCAGTAACACTCGAGACAACACAGAGACAGCCCAGTGACACTCGAGACAACACAGAGACAGCACAGTAACATTTGAGACAACACAGAGACAGCCCAGTAACACTCGATTAATTAGACAACACAGAGACAGCCCAGTAACACTCGAGACAACACAGAGACAGCCCAGTAACACTCGATTAATTAGACAACACAGAGACAGCCCAGTAACACTCGAGACAACACAGAGACAGCCCAGTAACACTCGATTAATTAGACAACACAGAGACGGCCCAGTAACACTCGAGACAACACAGAGACAGCCCAGTAACACTCGAGACAACACAGAGACAGCCCAGTAACACTCGAGACAACACAGAGACAGCCCAGTAACACTCGATTAATTAGACAACACAGAGACAGCCCAGTAACACTCGAGACAACACAGAGACGGCCCAGTAACACTCGATTAATTAGACAACACAGAGACAGCCCAGTAACACTCGATTAATTAGACAACACCGAGACAGCCCAGTAACACTCGAGACAACACAGAGACAGCCCAGTAACACTCGAGACAACACAGAGACAGCACAGTAACACTCGAGACAACACAGAGACAGCCCAGTAACACTCGAGACAACACAGAGACAGCACAGTAACACTCGAGACAACACAGAGACAGCCCAGTAACACTCGAGACAACACAGAGACAGCACAGTAACACTCGAGACAACACAGAGACAGCCCAGTAACACTCGAGACAACACAGAGACAGCCCAGTAACACTCGATTAATTAGACAACACAGAGACGGCCCAGTAACACTCGATTAATTAGACAACACAGAGACAGCCAAGTAACACTCGATTAATTAGGCAACACAGAGACGGCCCAGTAACACTCGAGACAACACAGAGACAGCCCAGTAACACTCGAGACAACACAGAAACAGCCCAGTAACACTCGAGACAACACAGAGACAGCCCAGTAACACTCGATTAATTAGACAACACAGAGACAGCCCAGTAACACTCGAGACAACACAGAGACGGCCCAGTAACACTCGATTAATTAGACAACACAGAGACAGCCCAGTAACACTCGATTAATTAGACAACACCGAGACAGCCCAGTAACACTCGAGACAACACAGAGACAGCCCAGTAACACTTGAGACAACACAGAGACAGCACAGTAACACTCGAGACAACACAGAGACAGCCCAGTAACACTCGAGACAACACAGAGACAGCCCAGTAACACTCGAGACAACACAGAGACAGCACAGTAACACTCGAGACAACACAGAGACAGCCCAGTAACACTCGAGACAACACAGAGACAGCACAGTAACACTCGAGACAACACAGAGACAGCCCAGTAACACTCGAGACAACACAGAGACAGCCCAGTAACACTCGATTAATTAGACAACACAGAGACGGCCCAGTAACACTCGATTAATTAGACAACACAGAGACAGCCCAGTAACACTCGATTAATTAGGCAACACAGAGACAGCCCAGTAACACTCGATTAATTAGACAACACAGAGACAGCCCAGTAACACTCGAGACAACACAGAGACAGCCCAGTAACACTCGAGACAACAGAGACAGCCCAGTAACACTCGAGACAACACAGAGACAGCACAGTAACACTCGAGACAACACAGAGACGGCACAGTAACACTCGAGACAACACAGAGACGGCACAGTAACACTCGAGACAACACAGAGACAGCCCAGTAACACTCGATTAATTAGACAACACAGAGACAGCCCAGTAACACTCGAGACAACACAGAGACAGCCCAGTAACACTCGAGACAACACAGAGACAGCCCAGTAACACTCGAGACAACACAGAGACAGCACAGTAACACTCGATTAATTAGACAACACAGAGACGGCCCAGTAACACTCGATTAATTAGACAACACAGAGACAGCCCAGTAACACTCGAGACAACACAGAGACAGCCCAGTAACACTCGAGACAACACAGAAACAGCCCAGTAACACTCGAGACAACACAGAGACAGCACAGTAACACTCGAGACAACACAGAGACAGCCCAGTAACACTCGATTAATTAGACAACACAGAGACAGCCCAGTAACACTTGAGACAACACAGAGACAGCCCAGTAACACTCGATTAATTAGACAACACAGAGACAGCCCAGTAACACTCGAGACAACACAGAGACAGCCCAGTAACACTCGAGACAACACAGAGACAGCCCAGTAGCACTCGAGACAACACAGAGACAGCCCAGTAACACTCGAGACAACACAGAGACAGCCCAGTAACACTCGAGACAACACAGAGACAGCACAGTAACACTCGAGACAACACAGAGACAGCCCAGTAACACTCGAGACAACACAGAGACAGCCCAGTAACACTCGAGACAACACAGAGACAGCACAGTAACACTCGAGACAACACAGAGACAGCACAGTAACACTCGAGACAACACAGAGACAGCACAGTAACACTCGAGACAACACAGAGACAGCCCAGTAACACTCGAGACAACACAGAGACAGCCCAGTAACACTCGATTAATTAGACAACACAGAGACGGCCCAGTAACACTCGATTAATTAGACAACACAGAGACAGCCCAGTAACACTCGATTAATTAGGCAACACAGAGACAGCCCAGTAACACTCGATTAATTAGACAACACAGAGACAGCCCAGTAACACTCGAGACAACACAGAGACAGCCCAGTAACACTCGAGACAACAGAGACAGCCCAGTAACACTCGAGACAACACAGAGACAGCACAGTAACACTCGAGACAACACAGAGACGGCACAGTAACACTCGAGACAACACAGAGACGGCACAGTAACACTCGAGACAACACAGAGACAGCCCAGTAACACTCGATTAATTAGACAACACAGAGACAGCCCAGTAACACTCGAGACAACACAGAGACAGCCCAGTAACACTCGAGACAACACAGAGACAGCCCAGTAACACTCGAGACAACACAGAGACAGCACAGTAACACTCGATTAATTAGACAACACAGAGACGGCCCAGTAACACTCGATTAATTAGACAACACAGAGACAGCCCAGTAACACTCGAGACAACACAGAGACAGCCCAGTAACACTCGAGACAACACAGAAACAGCCCAGTAACACTCGAGACAACACAGAGACAGCACAGTAACACTCGAGACAACACAGAGACAGCCCAGTAACACTCGATTAATTAGACAACACAGAGACAGCCCAGTAACACTTGAGACAACACAGAGACAGCCCAGTAACACTCGATTAATTAGACAACACAGAGACAGCCCAGTAACACTCGAGACAACACAGAGACAGCCCAGTAACACTCGAAACAACACAGAGACAGCCCAGTAGCACTCGAGACAACACAGAGACAGCCCAGTAACACTCGAGACAACACAGAGACAGCCCAGTAACACTCGAGACAACACAGAGAGCCCAGTAACACTCGATTAATTAGACAACACAGAGACAGCCCAGTAACACTCGAGACAACACAGAGACAGCCCAGTAACACTCGAGACAACACAGAGACAGCACAGTAACACTCGAGACAACACAGAGACAGCCCAGTAACACTTGAGACAACACAGAGACAGCACAGTAACACTCGAGACAACACAGAGACAGCCCAGTAACACTCGAGACAACACAGAGACGGCACAGTAACACTCGAGACAACACAGAGACAGCCCAGTAACACTCGAGACAACACAGAAACAGCCCAGTAACACTCGAGACAACACAGAGACAGCACAGTAACACTCGAGACAACACAGAGACAGCCCAGTAACACTCGATTAATTAGACAACACAGAGACAGCCCAGTACACTTGAGACAACACAGAGACAGCCCAGTAACACTCGATTAATTAGACAACACAGAGACAGCCCAGTAACACTCGAGACAACACAGAGACAGCCCAGTAACACTCGAGACAACACAGAGACAGCCCAGTAACACTCGAGACAACACAGAGACAGCACAGTAACACTCGAGACAACACAGAGACAGCCCAGTAACACTTGAGACAACACAGAGACAGCACAGTAACACTCGAGACAACACAGAGACAGCCCAGTAACACTCGAGACAACACAGAGACAGCCCAGTAACACTCGAGACAACACAGAGAGCCCAGTAACACTCGATTAATTAGACAACACAGAGACAGCCCAGTAACACTCGAGACAACACAGAGACAGCCCAGTAACACTCGAGACAACACAGAGACAGCACAGTAACACTCGAGACAACACAGAGACAGCCCAGTAACACTCGAGACAACACAGAGACAGCCCAGTAACACTCGATTAATTAGACAACACAGAGACGGCCCAGTAACACTCGATTAATTAGACAACACAGAGACAGCCCAGTAACACTCGATTAATTAGGCAACACAGAGACAGCCCAGTAACACTCGATTAATTAGACAACACAGAGACAGCCCAGTAACACTCGAGACAACACAGAGACAGCCCAGTAACACTCGAGACAACAGAGACAGCCCAGTAACACTCGAGACAACACAGAGACAGCACAGTAACACTCGAGACAACACAGAGACGGCACAGTAACACTCGAGACAACACAGAGACGGCACAGTAACACTCGAGACAACACAGAGACAGCCCAGTAACACTCGATTAATTAGACAACACAGAGACAGCCCAGTAACACTCGAGACAACACAGAGACAGCCCAGTAACACTCGAGACAACACAGAGACAGCCCAGTAACACTCGAGACAACACAGAGACAGCACAGTAACACTCGATTAATTAGACAACACAGAGACGGCCCAGTAACACTCGATTAATTAGACAACACAGAGACAGCCCAGTAACACTCGAGACAACACAGAGACAGCCCAGTAACACTCGAGACAACACAGAACAGCCCAGTAACACTCGAGACAACACAGAGACAGCACAGTAACACTCGAGACAACACAGAGACAGCCCAGTAACACTCGATTAATTAGACAACACAGAGACAGCCCAGTAACACTTGAGACAACACAGAGACAGCCCAGTAACACTCGATTAATTAGACAACACAGAGACAGCCCAGTAACACTCGAGACAACACAGAGACAGCCCAGTAACACTCGAAACAACACAGAGACAGCCCAGTAGCACTCGAGACAACACAGAGACAGCCCAGTAACACTCGAGACAACACAGAGACAGCCCAGTAACACTCGAGACAACACAGAGAGCCCAGTAACACTCGATTAATTAGACAACACAGAGACAGCCCAGTAACACTCGAGACAACACAGAGACAGCCCAGTAACACTCGAGACAACACAGAGACAGCACAGTAACACTCGAGACAACACAGAGACAGCCCAGTAACACTTGAGACAACACAGAGACAGCACAGTAACACTCGAGACAACACAGAGACAGCCCAGTAACACTCGAGACAACACAGAGACGGCACAGTAACACTCGAGACAACACAGAGAGCCCAGTAACACTCGATTAATTAGACAACACAGAGACAGCCCAGTAACACTCGAGACAACACAGAGAGCCCAGTAACACTCGAGACAACACAGAGACAGCCCAGTAACACTCGAGACAACACAGAGACAGCCCAGTAACACTTGAGACAACACAGAGACAGCACAGTAACACTCGAGACAACACAGAGACAGCCCAGTAACACTCGAGACAACACAGAGACAGGCACAGTAACACTCGAGACAACACAGAGACAGGCACAGTAACACTCGAGACAACACAGAGACAGCCCAGTAACACTTGAGACAACACCGAGACAGCCCAGTAACACTCGATTAATTAGACAACACAGAGAGCCCAGTAACACTCGATTAATTAGACAACACAGAGACGGCCCAGTAACACTCGAGACAACACAGAGACAGCCCAGTAACACTCGAGACAACACAGAGACAGCCCAGTAACACTCGAGACAACACAGAGACAGCCCAGTAACACTCGATTAATTAGACAACACAGAGAGCCCAGTAACACTCGATTAATTAGACAACACAGAGACAGCCCAGTAACACTCGAGACAACACAGAGACAGCCCAGTAACACTCGATTTCAACTTCCAATAACACTTCAAACTGAACACGATCGGAATACTACTAGTTACACCAACTCTTTACCATGATACCACTAGGGAGCAATGTCCAAGGGCACTGTTGCATCCTCAGCCAGTCCGGGGGTAGGTCCGCATCCTTGTCCTAACGGAACTCTGTTAATAACATTTTGATAGTGTATAATTGCCAATTACTGCCTGTCTAGCTGGACTATAGTTTAAAGGAAGAAAGAATTCATCTGAATTAATTCATCTAAATTCTGATAAGTTTGGAGTCATTTGAATGGGATACCTCACAGGGATCAAACATGCTAAAATCTTTAAATGACTTCTTCCCATTAACAAAGAGGCCGAGAGACCTGATACTGAGACATAGCATGCTAAGTGAAGGACTATCAAGGTTGTTCAAATGAATGACATTGAGACACCAGGCTCAACTAATACTAGTAGTATGCTAAATTCTTATAAGCATCTTTAGATATCTGATATCTGACCTTTAGCATGCTGGGGTGAACACATTGACCTCAAATTCAAGGTCACAGGAATCGAATCTGCCGAAATATGTCAAAGGTCACTACTTGTCACTTGAACGTCTTACTTCCGGCGTGGGTTCACTTCAGGCGGGCAGTGGCATGTACCAAAAGTAGGAACTGAGGACACGGGTTTGATTTACTGTGATAGAACTTCTTATTAAGGACACAGGTTTGATTTACTGGGATAGAACTTCTTACTAAGGACACGGGTTTGATTTACTGGGATAGAACTTCTTATTAAGGACACGGGTTTGATTTACTGGGACAGAACTTCTTACTAAGGACACGGGTTTGATTTACTGGGACAGAACTTCTTACTGAGGACACGGGTTTGATTTACTGGGATAGAACTTCTTACTAAGGACACGGGTTTGATTTACTGGGACAGAACTTCTTACTGAGGACACGGGTTTGATTTACTGGGATAGAACTTCTTACTAAGGACACGGGTTTGATTTACTGGGATAGAACTTCTTATTAAGGACACGGGTTTGATTTACTGGGACAGAACTTCTTACGAAGGACACGGGTTTGATTTACTGTGATAGAACTTCTTACTGAGGACACGGGTTTGATTTACTGGGACAGAACTTCTTACTGAGGACACGGGTTTGATTTACTGGGATAGAACTTCTTACTGAGGACACGGGTTTGATTCACTGGGACAGAACTTCTTACTAAGGACACGGGTTTGATTTACTGGGAAGGAACTTCTTTCTAAGGACACGTGTTTGATTTACTGGGATAGAACTTCTTACTAAGGACACGGGTTTGATTTACTGGGATAGAACTTCTTACTGAGGACACGGGTTTGATTTACTGGGACAGAACTTCTTACTAAGGACACGGGTTTGATTTACTGGGACAGAACTTCTTACTGAGGACACGGGTTTGATTTACTGGGACAGAACTTCTTACTGAGGACACGGGTTTGATTTACTGGGACAGAACTTCTTACTGAGGACACGGGTTTGATTTACTGGGACAGAACTTCTTACTAAGGACACGGGTTTCATTTACTGGGATATAACTTCTTACTGAGGACACGGGTTTGATTTACTGGGATAGAACTTCTTACTAAGGACACGGGTTTGATTTACTGGGACAGAACTTCTTACTAAGGACACGGGTTTGATTTACTGTGACAGAACTTCTTACTAAGGACACGGGTTTCATTTACTGGGATATAACTTCTTACTGAGGACACGGGTTTGATTTACTGTGATAGAACTTCTTACTAAGGACACGGGTTTGATTTACTGGGATAGAACGTCTTACTGAGGACAGGGGTTTGATTTACTGGGATAGAACTTCTTACTGGGGACACGGGTTTGATTTACTCGGACAGAACTTCTTACTAAGGACACGGGTTTGATTTACTGGGACAGAACTTCTTACTGAGGACACGGGTTTGATTTACTGGGATAGAACTTCTTACTGAGGACACGGGTTTGATTTACTGGGACAGAACTTCTTACTGAGGACACGGGTTTGATTTACTGGGATAGAACTTCTTACTAAGGACACGGGTTTGATTTACTGTGATAGAACTTCTTACTAAGGACACGGGTTTGATTTACTGGGACAGAACTTCTTACTAAGGACACGGGTTTGATTTACTGGGACAGAACTTCTTACTGAGGACACAGGTTTGATTTACTGGGACAGAACTTCTTACTAAGGACACGGGTTTGATTTACTGGGATAGAACTTCTTACTGAGGACACGGGTTTGATTTACTGGGACAGAACTTCTTACTGAGGACACGGGTTTGATTTACTGGGATAGAACTTCTTACTAAGGACACGGGTTTGATTTACTGTGATAGAACTTCTTACTAAGGACACGGGTTTGATTTACTGTGATAGAACTTCTTACTGAGGACACGGGTTTGATTTACTGGGACAGAACTTCTTACTAAGGACACGGATTTGATTTACTGGGACAGAACTTCTTACTAAGGACACGGGTTTGATTTACTGGGACAGAACTTCTTACTGAGGACACGGGTTTGATTTACTGGGATAGAACTTCTTACTGAGGACACGGGTTTGATTTACCGGGAAGGAACTTCTTTCTAAGGACACGGGTTTGATTTACCGGGATTGAACTGATATCACCGACAATTAACGATATCCTTGAATGTATTGATTCTCATTGATACCACAAAAATGAAAGATTGAATATGATTGGTCTGTCAAACATTCAATGTGTAAATTAGACCTTCTGGACATATTGTTTCACATACAATGGGGAACTGAACTTCGCCGAATTGTCAAGTTCTTTAAGGTAGGATTAATAAGCAGGTCGCATAAGCATCGTGCGGATAAAAGCAAAATTTAAGTGTCTCTATAGCATTTGGATAATTATAGGAACTTTATGATAAAACAATATGCAACAAAGAGCAATTAAATTGTTCTTGAGTTATGTAAGGTAAAGAGGAATCAAATTTGCGCAACGCTTGAGAAGGAATTTTTGTCAGTGATGAAACCAGTGTTTGCCGCCATTGGATTCATGAAAAGAAATCTTTAACACTAGCAATGAATTCTTGATTAATTAAAAAAAAAGTTTGTTAACCTGGTTCAACCCTGGAATAGGCATGTACTTCATGGAACCACATCAACATAGGTAATTACGGCAATCTTTAAAGAGCCTCTAACAGAAACAAGGCTATCAATAGGGAACTTCACATTATATGATTAGTGACTGAGACTAAACAGAACCCTGATAGAGAACGAGACAACACAGAGCCCATGAGTGAGAACGAGACTACACAGAGCCCCTGAGCGAAAACGAGACTTTACAGAGCCCCTGAGATAGAACGAGACTACACAGAGCCCCTGAGTGAGAACGAGACTACACAGAGCCCCTGAGTGAAAACGAGACTTTACAGAGCCCCTGAGATAGAACGAGACTACACAGAGCCCCTAAGTGAGAACGAGACTACACAGAACCCCTGAGTGAGAACGAGACTACACAGAGCCCCTGAGTGAAAACGAGACTTTACAGAGCCCCTGAGTGAGAACGAGACTACACAGAACCCCTGAGTGAGAACGAGACTTTACAGAGCCCCTGAGATAGAACGAGACTACACAGAGCCCCTAAGTGAGAACGAGACTACACAGAACCCCTGAGTGAGAACGAGACTACACAGAGCCCCTGAGTGAAAACGAGACTTTACAGAGCCCCTGAGTGAGAACGAGACTACACAGAGCCCCTGAGTGAGAACGAGACTTTATATAACCCCTGAGTGAGAACGAGACTACACAGAGCCCCTGAGTGAGAACGAGACTACACAGAGCCCATGAGTGAGAACGAAATTTACAGAGCCCCTGAGATAGAACGAGACTACATAGAGCCCCTGAGTGAGAACGAGACTACACAGAACCCCTGAGTGAGAACGAGACTACACAGAGATCCTGATTGAGAACGAGACTACACAGAACCCCTGAGTGAGAACGAGACTACACAGAGCCCCTGAGTGAGAACGAGACTTTATATAACCCATGATTGAGAACGAGACTACACAGAGCCCCTGAGTGAGAACGAGACTACACAGAGCCCATGAGTGAGAACGAAATTTACAGAGCCCCTGAGATAGAACGAGACTACATAGAGCCCCTGAGTGAGAACGAGACTACACAGAACCCCTGAGTGAGAACGAGACTACACAGAGCTCCTGATTGAGAACGAGACTACACAGAGCCCCTGAGTGAGAACGAGACTACACAGAGCTCCTGATTGAGAACGAGACTACACAGAGCCCCTGAGTGAGAACGAGACTACACAGAGCCCCTGAGTGAGAACGAGACTACACAGAGCCCCTGAGTGAAAACGAGACTTTACAGTGCCTCTGAGTGAAAACGAGACTTTACAGTGCCCCTGAGATAGAACGAGACTACACAGAGCCCCTGAGTGAGAACGAGACTACACAGAACCCCCGAGTGAGAACGAGACTACACAGAGCCCCTGAGTGAGAACGAGACTTTATATAACCCCTGAGTGAGAACGAGACTACACAGAGCCCCTGAGTGAGAACGAGACTACACAGAGCCCATGAGTGAGAACGAAATTTACAGAGCCCCTGAGATAGAACGAGACTACATAGAGCCCCTGAGTGAGAACGAGACTACACAGAACCCCTGAGTGAGAACGAGACTACACAGAACCCTGATAGAGAACGAGACAACACAGAGCCCATGAGTGAGAACGAGACTACACAGAGCCCCTGAGTGAAAACGAGACTTTACAGAGCCCCTGAGATAGAACGAGACTACACAGAGCCCCTAAGTGAGAACGAGACTACACAGAGCCCCTGAGTGAGAACGAGACTACACAGAGCCCCTGAGTGAGAACGAAATTTATAGAGCCCCTGAGATAGAACGAGACTACATAGAGCCCCTGAGTGAGAACGAGACTACACAGAACCCCTGAGTGAGAACGAGACTACACAGAGCTCCTGATTGAGAACGAGACTACACAGAGCCCCTGAGTGAGAACGAGACTACACAGAGCTCCTGATTGAGAACGAGACTACACAGAGCCCCTGAGTGAAAACGAGACTTTACAGTGCATCTGAGTGAAAACGAGACTTTACAGTGCCCCTGAGATAGAACGAGACTACACAGAGCCCCTGAGTGAGAACGAGACTACACAGAACCCCCGAGTGAGAACGAGACTACACAGAGCCCCTGAGTGAGAACGAGACTTTATATAACCCCTGAGTGAGAACGAGACTACACAGAGCCCCTGAGTGAGAACGAGACTACACAGAGCCCATGAGTGAGAACGAAATTTACAGAGCCCCTGAGATAGAACGAGACTACATAGAGCCCCTGAGTGAGAACGAGACTACACAGAACCCCTGAGTGAGAACGAGACTACACAGAACCCTGATAGAGAACGAGACAACACAGAGCCCATGAGTGAGAACGAGACTACACAGAGCCCCTGAGTGAAAACGAGACTTTACAGAGCCCCTGAGATAGAACGAGACTACACAGAGCCCCTAAGTGAGAACGAGACTACACAGAGCCCCTGAGTGAGAACGAGACTACACAAAGCCCCTGAGTGAAAACGAGACTTTACAGAGCCCCTGAGTGAGAACGAGACTACACAGAACCCCTGAGTGAGAACGAGACTACACAGAGCCCCTGAGTGAGAACGAGACTACACAGAGCCCATGAGTGAGAACGAAATTTACAGAGCCCCTGAGATAGAACGAGACTACATAGAGCCCCTGAGTGAGAACGAGACTACACAGAACCCCTGAGTGAGAACGAGACTACACAGAGCTCCTGATTGAGAACGAGACTACACAGAGCCCATGAGTGAGAACGAAATTTACAGAGCCCCTGAGATAGAACGAGACTACATAGAGCCCCTGAGTGAGAACGAGACTACACAGAACCCCTGAGTGAGAACGAGACTACACAGAGATCCTGATTGAGAACGAGACTACACAGAACCCCTGAGTGAGAACGAGACTACACAGAGCCCCTGAGTGAGAACGAGACTTTATATAACCCATGAGTGAGAACGAGACTACACAGAGCCCCTGAGTGAGAACGAGACTACACAGAGCCCATGAGTGAGAACGAAATTTACAGAGCCCCTGAGATAGAACGAGACTACATAGAGCCCCTGAGAGAGAACGAGACTACACAGAACCCCTGAGTGAGAACGAGACTACACAGAGCTCCTGATTGAGAACGAGACTACACAGAACCCCTGAGTGAGAACGAGACTACACAGAGCCCCTGAGTGAAAACGAGACTTTACAGAGCCCCTGAGTGAGAACGAGACTACACAGAACCCCTGAGTGAGAACGAGACTACACAGAGCCCCTGAGTGAGAACGAGACTTTATATAACCCCTGAGTGAGAACGAGACTACACAGAGCCCCTGAGTGAGAACGAGACTACACAGAGCCCATGAGTGAGAACGAAATTTACAGAGCCCCTGAGATAGAACGAGACTACATAGAGCCCCTGAGTGAGAACGAGACTACACAGAACCCCTGAGTGAGAACGAGACTACACAGAGCTCCTGATTGAGAACGAGACTACACAGAGCCCCTGAGTGAGAACGAGACTACACAGAGCTCCTGATTGAGAACGAGACTACACAGAGCCCCTGAGTGAAAACGAGACTTTACAGTGCCTCTGAGTGAAAACGAGACTTTACAGTGCCCCTGAGATAGAACAAGACTACACAGAGCCCTGAGTGAGAACGAGACTACACAGAACCCCGAGTGAGAACGAGACTACAAAGAGCCCCTGAGTGAGAACGAGACTTTATATAACCCCTGAGTGAGAACGAGACTACACAGAGCCCCTGAGTGAGAACGAGACTACACAGAGCCCATGAGTGAGAACGAAATTTACAGAGCCCCTGAGATAGAACGAGACTACATAGAGCCCCTGAGTGAGAACGAGACTACACAGAACCCCTGAGTGAGAACGAGACTACACAGAACCCTGATAGAGAACGAGACAACACAGAGCCCATGAGTGAGAACGAGACTACACAGAGCCCCTGAGTGAACACGAGACTTTACAGAGCCCCTGAGATAGAACGAGACTACACAGAGCCCCTAAGTGAGAACGAGACTACACAGAGCCCCTGAGTGAGAACGAGACTACACAGAGCCCCTGAGTGAAAACGAGACTTTACAGAGCCCCTGAGTGAGAACGAGACTACACAGAGCCCCTGAGTGAGAACGAGACTTTATATAACCCCTGAGTGAGAACGAGACTACACAGAGCCCCTGAGTGAGAACGAGACTACACAGAGCCCATGAGTGAGAACGAAATTTACAGAGCCCCTGAGATAGAACGAGACTACATAGAGCCCCTGAGTGAGAACGAGACTACACAGAACCCCTGAGTGAGAACGAGACTACACAGAGCTCCTGATTGAGAACGAGACTACACAGAGCCCATGAGTGAGAACGAAATTTACAGAGCCCCTGAGATAGAACGAGACTACATAGAGCCCCTGAGTGAGAACGAGACTACACAGAACCCCTGAGTGAGAACGAGACTACACAGAGATCCTGATTGAGAACGAGACTACACAGAACCCCTGAGTGAGAACGAGACTACACAGAGCCCCTGAGTGAGAACGAGACTTTATATAACCCATGATTGAGAACGAGACTACACAGAGCCCCTGAGTGAGAACGAGACTACACAGAGCCCATGAGTGAGAACGAAATTTACAGAGCCCCTGAGATAGAACGAGACTACATAGAGCCCCTGAGTGAGAACGAGACTACACAGAACCCCTGAGTGAGAACGAGACTACACAGAGCTCCTGATTGAGAACGAGACTACACAGAGCCCCTGAGTGAGAACGAGACTACACAGAGCTCCTGATTGAGAACGAGACTACACAGAGCCCCTGAGTGAGAACGAGACTACACAGAGCTCCTGAGTGAGAACGAGACTACACAGAGCCCCTGAGTGAAAACGAGACTTTACAGTGCCTCTGAGTGAAAACGAGACTTTACAGTGCCCCTGAGATAGAACGAGACTACACAGAGCCCCTGAGTGAGAACGAGACTACACAGAACCCCCGAGTGAGAACGAGACTACACAGAGCCCCTGAGTGAGAACGAGACTTTATATAACCCCTGAGTGAGAACGAGACTACACAGAGCCCCTGAGTGAGAACGAGACTACACAGAGCCCATGAGTGAGAACGAAATTTACAGAGCCCCTGAGATAGAACGAGACTACATAGAGCCCCTGAGTGAGAACGAGACTACACAGAACCCCTGAGTGAGAACGAGACTACACAGAACCCTGATAGAGAACGAGACAACACAGAGCCCATGAGTGAGAACGAGACTACACAGAGCCCCTGAGTGAAAACGAGACTTTACAGAGCCCCTGAGATAGAACGAGACTACACAGAGCCCCTAAGTGAGAACGAGACTACACAGAGCCCCTGAGTGAGAACGAGACTACACAGAGCCCCTGAGTGAGAACGAAATTTATAGAGCCCCTGAGATAGAACGAGACTACATAGAGCCCCTGAGTGAGAACGAGACTACACAGAACCCCTGAGTGAGAACGAGACTACACAGAGCTCCTGATTGAGAACGAGACTACACAGAGCCCCTGAGTGAGAACGAGACTACACAGAGCTCCTGATTGAGAACGAGACTACACAGAGCCCCTGAGTGAAAACGAGACTTTACAGTGCATCTGAGTGAAAACGAGACTTTACAGTGCCCCTGAGATAGAACGAGACTACACAGAGCCCCTGAGTGAGAACGAGACTACACAGAACCCCTGAGTGAGAACGAGACTACACAGAGCCCCTGAGTGAGAACGAGACTTTATATAACCCCTGAGTGAGAAACGAGACTACACAGAGCCCCTGAGTGAGACGAGACTACACAGAGCCCATGAGTGAGAACGAAATTTACGAGCCCCTGAGATAGAACGAGACTACACAGAGCCCCTGAGTGAGAACGAGACTACACAGAGCCCCTGAGTGAGAACGAGACTACACAGAACCCTGATAGAGAACGAGACAACACAGAGCCCATGAGTGAGAACGAGACTACACAGAGCCCCTGAGTGAAAACGAGACTTTACAGAGCCCCTGAGATAGAACGAGACTACACAGAGCCCCTAAGTGAGAACGAGACTACACAGAGCCCCTGAGTGAGAACGAGACTACACAGAGCCCCTGAGTGAAAACGAGACTACACAGAGCCCCTGAGTGAGAACGAGACTACACAGAACCCCTGAGTGAGAACGAGACTACACAGAGCCCCTGAGTGAGAACGAGACTACACAGAGCCCTGAGTGAGAACAGAACGCCATACAGAGCTCCCTGATTGACAGAACGAGGACTTACACTAGCGCCCCTGAGATGAGAACGAGACTACACCGAAGCCCCTGAGATTGAGAACGAGAGCTACACTAGAGCTCCCTTGATTGAGAACGAGACTACACAGAACCCCTGAGTGAGCACGAGACTACACACGCGCTCCCTGAGTGAACCGAGACTTTACACAGAGCCCCTGAGTGAGAACGAGAATACACCAGAACGCCCCTGCGTGAGAACGAGACTTATCTAACAGAGCCCATGAGTGAGAACGAGACTTTACTACAGAGCCCCTGAGTGAGAACGAGGACTACCACAGATGAGCCCCTGAGTGAGAACGAGACTACACAGCGCCCCTGAGATCGTAGAACGAGACTTTACAAGAGCCCTATGAGATGAGAACGAGACTACACTAGCAGCCCTGAGTGAGAACGAAGGACTACACAGCACCCATGCCTGATTGAGAACGAGACTACCAGAACTCCCTGAGTGAGAACGAGACTACACAGAGCCCCTGAGTGAGAACGAGACTACACAGAGCCCCTGAGTGAGAACGAGACTACACAGAACCCCTGAGTGAGAACGAGACTACACAGAGCCCCTGAGTGAGAACGAGACTTTATATAACCCCTGAGTGAGAACGAGACTACACAGAGCCCCTGAGTGAGAACGAGACTACACAGAGCCCATGAGTGAGAACGAAATTTACAGAGCCCCTGAGATAGAACGAGACTACATAGAGCCCCTGAGTGAGAACGAGACTACACAGAACCCCTGAGTGAGAACGAGACTACACAGAGCTCCTGATTGAGAACGAGACTACACAGAGCCCCTGAGTGAGAACGAGACTACACAGAGCTCCTGATTGAGAACGAGACTACACAGAGCCCCTGAGTGAAAACGAGACTTTACAGTGCCTCTGAGTGAAAACGAGACTTTACAGTGCCCCTGAGATAGAACAAGACTACACAGAGCCCCTGAGTGAGAACGAGACTACACAGAACCCCGAGTGAGAACGAGACTACAAAGAGCCCCTGAGTGAGAACGAGACTTTATATAACCCCTGAGTGAGAACGAGACTACACAGAGCCCCTGAGTGAGAACGAGACTACACAGAGCCCATGAGTGAGAACGAAATTTACAGAGCCCCTGAGATAGAACGAGACTACATAGAGCCCCTGAGTGAGAACGAGACTACACAGAACCCCTGAGTGAGAACGAGACTACACAGAACCCTGATAGAGAACGAGACAACACAGAGCCCATGAGTGAGAACGAGACTACACAGAGCCCCTGAGTGAACACGAGACTTTACAGAGCCCCTGAGATAGAACGAGACTACACAGAGCCCCTAAGTGAGAACGAGACTACACAGAGCCCCTGAGTGAGAACGAGACTACACAGAGCCCCTGAGTGAAAACGAGACTTTACAGAGCCCCTGAGTGAGAACGAGACTACACAGAGCCCCTGAGTGAGAACGAGACTTTATATAACCCCTGAGTGAGAACGAGACTACACAGAGCCCCTGAGTGAGAACGAGACTACACAGAGCCCATGAGTGAGAACGAAATTTACAGAGCCCCTGAGATAGAACGAGACTACATAGAGCCCCTGAGTGAGAACGAGACTACACAGAACCCCTGAGTGAGAACGAGACTACACAGAGCTCCTGATTGAGAACGAGACTACACAGAGCCCATGAGTGAGAACGAAATTTACAGAGCCCCTGAGATAGAACGAGACTACATAGAGCCCCTGAGTGAGAACGAGACTACACAGAACCCCTGAGTGAGAACGAGACTACACAGAGATCCTGATTGAGAACGAGACTACACAGAACCCCTGAGTGAGAACGAGACTACACAGAGCCCCTGAGTGAGAACGAGACTTTATATAACCCATGATTGAGAACGAGACTACACAGAGCCCCTGAGTGAGAACGAGACTACACAGAGCCCATGAGTGAGAACGAAATTTACAGAGCCCCTGAGATAGAACGAGACTACATAGAGCCCCTGAGTGAGAACGAGACTACACAGAACCCCTGAGTGAGAACGAGACTACACAGAGCTCCTGAGTGAGAACGAGACTACACAGAGCCCCTGAGTGAGAACGAGACTACACAGAGCTCCTGATTGAGAACGAGACTACACAGAGCCCCTGAGTGAGAACGAGACTACACAGAGCTCCTGATTGAGAACGAGACTACACAGAGCCCCTGAGTGAAAACGAGACTTTACAGTGCCTCTGAGTGAAAACGAGACTTTACAGTGCCCCTGAGATAGAACGAGACTACACAGAGCCCCTGAGTGAGAACGAGACTACACAGAACCCCCGAGTGAGAACGAGACTACACAGAGCCCCTGAGTGAGAACGAGACTTTATATAACCCCTGAGTGAGAACGAGACTACACAGAGCCCCTGAGTGAGAACGAGACTACACAGAGCCCATGAGTGAGAACGAAATTTACAGAGCCCCTGAGATAGAACGAGACTAAATAGAGCCCCTGAGTGAGAACGAGACTACACAGAACCCCTGAGTGAGAACGAGACTACACAGAACCCTGATAGAGAACGAGACAACACAGAGCCCATGAGTGAGAACGAGACTACACAGAGCCCCTGAGTGAAAACGAGACTTTACAGAGCCCCTGAGATAGAACGAGACTACACAGAGCCCCTAAGTGAGAACGAGACTACACAGAGCCCCTGAGTGAGAACGAGACTACACAGAGCCCCTGAGTGAGAACGAAATTTATAGAGCCCCTGAGATAGAACGAGACTACATAGAGCCCCTGAGTGAGAACGAGACTACACAGAACCCCTGAGTGAGAACGAGACTACACAGAACCCTGATAGAGAACGAGACAACACAGAGCCCATGAGTGAGAACGAGACTACACAGAGCCCCTGAGTGAAAACGAGACTTTACAGAGCCCCTGAGATAGAACGAGACTACACAGAGCCCCTAAGTGAGAACGAGACTACACAGAGCCCCTGAGTGAGAACGAGACTACACAGAGCCCCTGAGTGAAAACGAGACTTTACAGAGCCCCTGAGTGAGAACGAGACTACACAGAACCTCTGAGTGAGAACGAGACTACACAGAGCCCCTGAGTGAGAACGAGACTTTATATAACCCCTGAGTGAGAACGAGACTACACAGAGCCCATGAGTGAGAACGAAATTTACAGAGCCCCTGAGATAGAACGAGACTACATAGAGCCCCTGAGTGAGAACGAGACTACACAGAACCCCTGAGTGAGAACGAGACTACACAGAGCTCCTGATTGAGAACGAGACTACACAGAGCCCCTGAGTGAGAACGAGACTACACAGAGCTCCTGATTGAGAACGAGACTACACAGAGCCCCTGAGTGAAAACGAGACTTTACAGTGCCTCTGAGTGAAAACGAGACTTTACAGTGCCCCTGAGATAGAACGAGACTACACAGAGCCCCTGAGTGAGAACGAGACTACACAGAACCCCCGAGTGAGAACGAGACTACACAGAGCCCCTGAGTTAAACCGAGACTTTATAGAACCCCTGAGTGAGAACGAGACTTTACAGAGCCCCTGAGTGAGAACGAGACTACACAGGGCCCCAGAGAACGAGACTTTACAGAACCCCTGAGTGAGAACGAGACTTTACAGGGCCCCTGAGTGAGAACGAGACTTTACAGAGCCCCTCAGTGAGAACGAGACTTTATAGAACCCCTGAGCGAGAACGAGACTACACAGAGCCCCTGAGTGAAAACGAGACTACAGAGAGCCCCTAAGAGAGAACGAGACTACACAGAGCCCCTAAGTGAGATCGAGACTACACAGAGCCCCTGAGAACCCCTGAGTGAGAACGAGACTTTACAGAACCCCTGAGTGAGATCAAGGTAGTTACAACTTATTTTAACCCGTAAGAAACATACCATCGTTTTTTACGAGATACTAAGTCGTTATTACGACATAATATATTTTTTCGCTGTGACCCTAACTGGCTTCCATATACAAACAAGAAATTGTAATGGTACATGTACATCAAACGCTTAACGTGCGTATTGTAAGAATGACAAGGTTTTTTTTTAAAGTACGCTTTTATTCAAATGAAATAGGTCAAAGTCATTAATAATATATCTGTTTAAACACAATGGCATAATTTATATTGCCTGATAGAGTTATTAATTAAATTTCTAATTATTCAATTATGTCAGTTAATGGCCCATCACCTACCATATACATTCCTATGGGATGTTCATACCGCCATACTTTATCTTGACCATTTTACAGGTGACGTGAAAGGAATGAAATTGACAATGCGTAGAAATTATAAAGTTATTAGCATGTTATAGCTTGTTTCATATAGCTTGTGTATTCCTGTAAGATGCTAATTTGACATCTTCCGTCACCGCGTGAAAGAAAAATGAAATGAACAATACAATTTAGAGACATCTGCTACATAAATCTTTTGCATTTTTACATTTAGTTGAATGTACCGCCCAAACTCGACTGATGTACTATTGTTGACGGATTTCTTACACTCGATACACTACTTTTTTCCCGGGGAGTAAGTGAACAGATGTGGCGGAATATTTAGGTGAGAAGACACGAGAGGTCGTGGTGTGTAGGACGGGACAGGAATTGTTACACTGTTGACAGGTATGTAGATTTATAAACATTATGATATAGCGACTCAATACTCATAAATTAATGAAAAAGTTAATATGTTAGCCAGTTTTATTATTAGTATTATGTCTTTAAGGTTTAATTCGTGTTGTGTGCCCTTATGTCGATTGTTACAGATTGTTAAACGGTGTATGACTTATACAATTATATAACCTGATAGCCTGTTATCTAAATATCATGAATATCATATTTAGTCATAGGATGTGTACATTATGACCATGTGTTTGGCCTAACACTATCCCGTGTGTACACTATCCCACGTGTACACTATCCCACGTGTACACTATCCCGTGTGTACACTATCCGGTGTGTACACTATTCCGCGTGTACACTATCCGGAGTGTACACTATCCCGCGTGTACACTATCCCGTGTGTACGCTATCCCGTGTGTACACTATCCCGTGTGTACACTATCCCATGTGTACACTATCCCATGTGTACACTACACTGTATCCCCAAGATTCGAACGTCATCTTAGGTTTTTAGGAATAACGGTGTAATACACCTACAATCATTCTGTGAAACCTAACTATCCGATTTACGTCACATTCGTTGGCTATCTGATTCTGTTGTTGTGCTCTTGTTGAGGAGTCGGTGGGAATAGTTATCCTCATGGTTTAGAAAGTAAAATAGAAACATATCAATGTGTACAATGTATACAGAACCTAGGACATTGGAATATTACCAGAACCAAGGACACCGGAATGTTATCAGAACCTAGGACACTGGAATGTTACCAGAACCTCGGACACTGGAATGTTACCAGAACCTAGGACACTGGAATGTTACCAGAACCGGGGACACTGGAATGTTACCAGAATCTAGGACACTGGAATGTTACCAGAACCAAGGACACTGGAATGTTACCAGAATCTAGAACACTGGAATGTTACCAGAACCAAGGACACTGGAATGTTACCAGAATCTAGGACACTGGAATGTTACCAGAATCTAGAACACTGGAATGTTACCAGAATCTAGGACACTGGAATGTTACCAGAATCTAGAACACTGGAATGTTACCAGAACCGAGGACACTGGAATGTTACCAGAACCGAGGACACTGGAATGTTACCAGAACCTAGGACACTGGAATGTTATCAGAACCGAGGACACTGGAATGTTACCAGAACCTAGGACACTGGAATGTTACCAGAACCTAGGACACTGGAATGTTACCAGAACCAAGGACACTGGAATGTTACCAGAACCAAGGACACTGGAATGTTACCAGAACCAAGGACACTGGAATGTTACCAGAACCTAGGACACTGGAATGTTACCAGAACCAAGGATACTAGAATGTTACCAGAACCTATGACACTGGAATGTTACCAGAACCGAGGACACTGGAATGTTACCAGAATCTAGGACACTGGAATGTTACCAGAACCAAGGACACTGGAATGTTACCAGAACCGAGGACACTGGAATGTTACCAGAATCTAGGACACTGGAATGTTACCAGTACCAAGGACACTGGAATGTTACCAGAACCAAGGACATTGGAATGTTACCAGAACCTAGGACACTGGAATGTTACCAGAATCTAGGACACTGGAATGTTACCAGAATCTAGGACATTGAATTGTTACCAGAACCTAGGACACTGGAATGTTACCAGAACCTAGGACACTGGAATGTTACCAGAATATAGGACACTGGAATGTTACCAGAACCTAGGACACTGGAATGTTACCAGAACCAAGGACAATGGAATGTTACCAGAACCTAGGACACTGGAATGTTACCAGAACCAAGGACACTGGAATGTTACCAGAACCAAGGACAATGGAATGTTACCAGAACCTAGGACACTGGAATGTTACCAGAACCTAGGACACTAGAATGTTACCAGAACCTATGACACTGGAATGTTACCAGAACCAAGGACACTGGAATGTTACCAGAATCTAGGATACTGGAATGTTACCAGAATCTAGGAACCTAGACAGACATTAATCCACACCGTTCATTGTACCAGCATTGTGGAAGTTATACGTATTATTCCTGACATATGTCGTTGCAACGTAGTTGAGTAGAAAACAAAGAGAAGCCATATTTTCAAAAGGCTCTCAAAACTGTGGTTATCCAGAATGATTGATTAGAAAAGTTGAGGACGGAAAAAATTAAAGTCAAAGAATGATTAGGTGAACTTCAAAGGGGTGTCTGAGGCAATGTCAAGAATATTACACATCAGCACACCCGTACGAAGAAGTAGATACTTCAACGGGCATGCCATATCTCATTTCGCACAACGCCTACACTCATAGTTTCCATCGGTGTAATTGGACGGGGATTCGGAACACGGATTTAGGGAACAGCCAAAAATATAATCAATCACTGAGTACGTATACCATTCACTGATGTCTAATCAGTCATTGAGTACGTATACCATTCACTGATGTCTAATCAGTTATTTAGTACGTATACTATTCACTGTCTTTACTCAGTCATTGAGTACGTATACCATTCACTGATGTCTAATCAGTTATTTAGTACGTATACCATTAACTGTCTTTACTCAATCACTGAGTACGTATACCATTAACTGATGTCTAATCAGTTATTTAGTGCGTATACCATTAACTGTCTTTACTCAGTCATTGAGTACGTATACCATTCACTGATGTCTAATCAGTCATTGAGTACGTATACCATTAAGTGTATCTAACCAGTCATTGAGTACGTATAACATTAACTGTCTCTAATCAGTCATTGAGTACGTATACCATTCACTGATGTCTAATCAGTCATTGAGTACGTATACCATTCACTGATGTCTAATCAGTCATTGAGTACGTATACCATTAACTGTATCTAACCAGTCATTGAGTACGTATACCATTAACTGTCTCTAATCAGTCATTGAGTACGTATACCATTCACTGATGTCTAATCAGTCATTGAGTACGTATACCATTCACTGATGTCTAATCAGTCATTGAGTACGTATAACATTAACTGTCTCTAATCAGTCATTGAGTACGTATACCATTCACTGATGTCTAATCAGTCATTGAGTACGTATACCATTCACTGATGTCTAATCAGTCATTGAGTACGTATACCATTAACTGATGTCTAATCAGTTATTTAGTGCGTATACCATTAACTGATGTCTAACCAGTCATTGAGTACGTATACCATTAACTGATGTCTAATCAGTCATTGAGTACGTATACCATTCACTGACGTCTAATCAGTCATTGAGTACGTATACCATTCACTGATGTCTAACCAGTCATTGAGTACGTATACCATTCACTGATGTCTAATCAGTCATTGAGTACGTATACCATTAACTTTCTTTAACCAGTCTTTGAGTGCGTATACCATTAACAGTCTCTAACCAGTCATTGAGTACGTATATCATTAACTGATGTCTAACCAGTCATTGAGTACGTATACCATTAACTGATGTCTAACCAGTCATTGAGTACGTATACCATTAACTGATGTCTAACCAGTCTTTGAGTACGTATACCATTCACTGATGTCTAATCAGTCATTGAGTACGTATACCATTCACTGATGTCTAATCAGTCATTGAGTACGTATATACCATTCACTGATGTCTAACCAGTCATTGAGTACGTATACCATTCACTGATGTCTAACCAGTCATTGAGTACGTATATACCATTCACTGATGTCTAATCAGTCATTGAGTACGTATACCATTCACTGATGTCTAATCAGTCATTGAGTACGTATACCATTAACTGATGTCTAATCAGTCATTGAGTACGTATGCCATTAACTGATGTCTAATCAGTCATTGAGTACGTATACCATTCACTGATGTCTAATCAGTCATTTAGTACGTATATACCATTCACTGATGTCTAACCAGTCATTGAGTACGTATACCATTAACTGTCTCTAACCAGTCATTGAGTACGTATATCATTAACTGTCTCTAACCAGTCATTGAGTACGTATACCATTAACTGATGTCTAATCAGTCATTGAGTACGTATACCATTCACTGATGTCTAATCAGTCATTGAGTACGTATACCATTCACTGATGTCTAATCAGTCATTGAGTACGTATATACCATTCACTGATGTCTAACCAGTCATTGAGTACGTATACCATTCACTGATGTCTAATCAGTCATTGAGTACGTATACCATTAACTGTCTCTAACCAGTCATTGAGTACGTATACCATTAACTGTCTCTAACCAGTCATTGAGTACGTATACCATTAACTGATGTCTAATCAGTCATTGAGTACGTATACCATTCACTGATGTCTAACCAGTCATTGAGTACGTATACCATTCACTGATGTCTAATCAGTCATTGAGTACGTATACCATTCACTGATGTCTAATCAGTCATTGAGTACGTATACCATTAACTGATGTCTAATCAGTCATTGAGTACGTATGCCATTAACTGATGTCTAATCAGTCATTGAGTACGTATACCATTCACTGATGTCTAATCAGTCATTTAGTACGTATATACCATTCACTGATGTCTAACCAGTCATTGAGTACGTATACCATTAACTGTCTCTAACCAGTCATTGAGTACGTATATCATTAACTGTCTCTAACCAGTCATTGAGTACGTATACCATTAACTGATGTCTAATCAGTCATTGAGTACGTATACCATTCACTGATGTCTAACCAGTCATTGAGTACGTATACCATTCACTGATGTCTAACCAGTCATTGAGTACGTATACCATTCACTGTCTCTAACCAGTCATTGAGTACGTATACCATTCACTGATGTCTAATCAGTCATTAAGTACGTATACCATTCACTGATGTCTAATCAGTTATTTAGTGCGTATACCATTAACTGTCTTTAACCAGTCATTGAGTACGTATACCATTCACTGATGCCAAAATGTCTTACTTTTATAGAGGTTATGAGGTATACCTAATGGGATGGTGCATTTCCGCCAGGCAAAAATGGTCTGCTTTAGTAGAGGCCTTATTAGCCATCATGGCGATTATAGTGATAAAACGTTTACGCTTTAGAGTGTGATGATGAAGGTGTTAAGTATACCTAAACGGTTTGGTACCTTTCCATCAGGGTTAGGGTAAGGGTTAAGGTTAGGGTTAAGGACAGTAATTATGGACTTATAGCCTTAAACCATTCATAACATTCAGGAATGTTGCCTTTCTGATATATAACATTCAGGAGTGTAGCCTTTCTGATATATAACATCCAGGAGTGTAGCCTTTCTGATATATAACATTCAGGAGTGTAGCCTTTCTGATATATAACATTCAGGAGTGTAGCCTTTCTGATATATAACATCCAGGAGTGTAGCCTTTCTGATATATAACATTCAGGAGTGTAGCTATCCTGATATATAACATTCAGGAGTGTACCTATCCTGATATATAACATCCAGGAGTGTAGCCTTTCTGATATATAACATCCAGGAGTGTAGCTATCCTGATATATAACATCCAGGAGTGTAGCCTTTCTGATATATAACATTCAGGAGTGTACCTATCCTGATATATAACATTCAGGAGTGTAGCCTTTCTGATATATAACATCCAGGAGTGTAGCTATCCTGATATATAACATCCAGGAGTGTAGCCATCCTGATATATAACATCCAGGAGTGTACCTATCCTGATATATAACATTCAGGAGTGTACCTATCCTGATATATAACATTCAGGAGTGTACCTATCCTGATATATAACATCCAGGAGTGTAGCTATCCTGATATATAACATTCAGGAGTGTAGCCTTTCTGATATATAACATTCAGGAGTGTAGCCTTTCTGATATATAACATCCATGAGTGTAGCTATCCTGATATATAACATTCAGGAGTGTAGCTATCCTGATATATAACATCCAGGAGTGTAGCTATCCTGATATATAACATTCAGGAGTGTAGCCTTTCTGATATATAACATCCAGGAGTGTAGCTATCCTGATATATAACATCCATGAGTGTAGCCTTTCTGATATATAACATTCAGGAGTGTAGCTATCCTGATATATAACATCCAGGAGTGTAGCTATCCTGATATATAACATCCAGGAGTGTAGCTATCCTGATATATAACATCCAGGAGTGTAGCTATCCTGATATATAACATCCAGGAGTGTAGCTATCCTGATATATAACATTCAGGAGTGTAGCCTTTCTGATATATAACATCCATGAGTGTAGCCTTTCTGATATATAACATTCAGGAGTGTAGCCTTTCTGATATATAACATTCAGGAGTGTAGCTATCCTGATATATAACATCCAGGAGTGTAGCTATCCTGATATATAACATCCAGGAGTGTAGCCATCCTGATATATAACATCCAGGAGTGTAGCTATCCTGATATATAACATTCAGGAGTGTACCTATCCTGATATATAACATTCAGGAGTGTACCTATCCTGATATATAACATCCAGGAGTGTAGCTATCCTGATATATAACATTCAGGAGTGTAGCCTTTCTGATATATAACATTCAGGAGTGTAGCCTTTCTGATATATAACATCCATGAGTGTAGCTATCCTGATATATAACATCCAGGAGTGTAGCTATCCTGATATATAACATCCAGGAGTGTAGCTATCCTGATATATAACATTCAGGAGTGTAGCTATCCTGATATATAACATTCAGGAGTGTAGCTATCCTGATATATAACATCCAGGAGTGTAGCTATCCTGATATATAACATTCAGGAGTGTAGCCTTTCTGATATATAACATCCAGGAGTGTAGCTATCCTGATATATAACATCCAGGAGTGTAGCTATCCTGATATATAACATTCAGGAGTGTAGCCTTTCTGATATATAACATCCATGAGTGTAGCCTTTCTGATATATAACATTCAGGAGTGTAGCCTTTCTGATATATAACATTCAGGAGTGTAGCTATCCTGATATATAACATCCAGGAGTGTAGCTATCCTGATATATAACATCCAGGAGTGTAGCCATCCTGATATATAACATCCAGGAGTGTAGCTATCCTGATATATAACATTCAGGAGTGTACCTATCCTGATATATAACATTCAGGAGTGTACCTATCCTGATATATAACATCCAGGAGTGTAGCTATCCTGATATATAACATTCAGGAGTGTAGCCTTTCTGATATATAACATTCAGGAGTGTAGCCTTTCTGATATATAACATCCATGAGTGTAGCTATCCTGATATATAACATCCAGGAGTGTAGCTATCCTGATATATAACATCCAGGAGTGTAGCTATCCTGATATATAACATTCAGGAGTGTAGCTATCCTGATATATAACATTCAGGAGTGTAGCTATCCTGATATATAACATCCAGGAGTGTAGCTATCCTGATATATAACATTCAGGAGTGTAGCCTTTCTGATATATAACATCCAGGAGTGTAGCTATCCTGATATATAACATCCATGAGTGTAGCCTTTCTGATATATAACATTCAGGAGTGTAGCTATCCTGATATATAACATCCAGGAGTGTAGCTATCCTGATATATAACATCCAGGAGTGTAGCTATCCTGATATATAACATCCAGGAGTGTAGCTATCCTGATATATAACATTCAGGAGTGTAGCCTTTCTGATATATAACATCCATGAGTGTAGCCTTTCTGATATATAACATTCAGGAGTGTAGCTATCCTGATATATAACATCCAGGAGTGTAGCTATCCTGATATATAACATCCATGAGTGTAGCCTTTCTGATATATAACATTCAGGAGTGTAGCTATCCTGATATATAACATTCAGGAGTGTAGCTATCCTGATATATAACATCCAGGAGTGTAGCTATCCTGATATATAACATTCAGGAGTGTAGCCTTTCTAATATATAACATTCAGGAGTGTAGCTATCCTGATATATAACATTCAGGAGTGTAGCTATCCTGATATATAACATCCAGGAGTGTAGCTATCCTGATATATAACATTCAGGAGTGTAGCTATCCTGATATATAACATCCAGGAGTGTAGCTATCCTGATATATAACATTCATGAGTGTAGCTATCCTGATATATAACATTCAGGAGTGTAGCCTTTCTGATATATAACATTCAGGAGTGTAGCTATCCTGATATATAACATCCAGGAGTGTAGCTATCCTGATATATAACATTCAGGAGTGTAGCTATCCTGATATATAACATTCAGGAGTGTAGCTATCCTGATATATAACATCCAGGAGTGTAGCCTTTCTGATATATAACATCCATGAGTGTAGCTATCCTGATATATAACATCCATGAGTGTAGCCTTTCTGATATATAACATCCAGGAGTGTAGCTATCCTGATATATAACATCCAGGAGTGTAGCCTTTCTGATATATAACATCCATGAGTGTAGCCTTTCTGATATATAACATCCAGGAGTGTAGCTATCCTGATATATAACATCCATGAGTGTAGCCTTTCTGATATCTAACATCCAGGAGTGTAGCTATCCTGATATATAGCATCCATGAGTGTAGCTATCCTGATATATAACATCCATGAGTGTAGCCTTTCTGATATATAACATCCATGAGTGTAGCTATCCTGATATATAACATCCAGGAGTGTAGCTATCCTGATATATAACATTCAGGAGTGTAGCTATCCTGATATATAACATTCAGGAGTGTAGCTATCCTGATATATAACATTCAGGAGTGTAGCTATCCTGATATATAACATTCAGGAGTGTAGCTATCCTGATATATAACATCCAGGAGTGTAGTTATCCTGATATATAACATTCAAGAGTGTAGCCTTTCTGATATATAACATCCATGAGTGTAGCCTTTCTGATATATAACATTCAGGAGTGTAGCTATCCTGATATATAACATCCAGGAGTGTAGCTATCCTGATATATAACATCCATGAGTGTAGCCTTTCTGATATATAACATTCAGGAGTGTAGCTATCCTGATATATAACATTCAGGAGTGTAGCTATCCTGATATATAACATCCAGGAGTGTAGCTATCCTGATATATAACATTCAGGAGTGTAGCCTTTCTAATATATAACATTCAGGAGTGTAGCTATCCTGATATATAACATTCAGGAGTGTAGCTATCCTGATATATAACATCCAGGAGTGTAGCTATCCTGATATATAACATTCAGGAGTGTAGCTATCCTGATATATAACATCCAGGAGTGTAGCTATCCTGATATATAACATTCATGAGTGTAGCTATCCTGATATATAACATTCAGGAGTGTAGCCTTTCTGATATATAACATTCAGGAGTGTAGCTATCCTTATATATAACATCCAGGAGTGTAGCTATCCTGATATATAACATTCAGGAGTGTAGCTATCCTGATATATAACATTCAGGAGTGTAGCTATCCTGATATATAACATCCAGGAGTGTAGCCTTTCTGATATATAACATCCATGAGTGTAGCTATCCTGATATATAACATCCATGAGTGTAGCCTTTCTGATATATAACATCCAGGAGTGTAGCTATCCTGATATATAACATCCAGGAGTGTAGCCTTTCTGATATATAACATCCATGAGTGTAGCCTTTCTGATATATAACATCCAGGAGTGTAGCTATCCTGATATATAACATCCATGAGTGTAGCCTTTCTGATATCTAACATCCAGGAGTGTAGCTATCCTGATATATAGCATCCATGAGTGTAGCTATCCTGATATATAACATCCATGAGTGTAGCCTTTCTGATATATAACATCCATGAGTGTAGCTATCCTGATATATAACATCCAGGAGTGTAGCTATCCTGATATATAACATTCAGGAGTGTAGCTATCCTGATATATAACATTCAGGAGTGTAGCTATCCTGATATATAACATTCAGGAGTGTAGCTATCCTGATATATAACATTCAGGAGTGTAGCTATCCTGATATATAACATCCAGGAGTGTAGTTATCCTGATATATAACATTCAAGAGTGTAGCCTTTCTGATATATAACATCCATGAGTGTAGCCTTTCTGATATATAACATCCATGAGTGTAGCTATCCTGATATATAACATCCAGGAGTGTAGCTATCCTGATATATAACATTCAGGAGTGTAGCTATCCTGATATATAACATTCAGGAGTGTAGCCATCCTGATATATAACATTCAGGAGTGTAGCCATCCTGATATATAACATTCAGGAGTGTAGCTATCCTGATATATAACATTCAGGAGTGTAGCTATCCTGATATATAACATCCAGGAGTGTACCTATCCTGATATATAACATTCAGGAGTGTAGCTATCCTGATATATAACATCCAGGAGTGTAGCTATCCTGATATATAACATCCAGGAGTGTAGCCATCCTGATATATAACATCCAGGAGTGTCGCTATCCTGATATATTACATTCAGGAGTGTAGCCTTTCTGATATATAACATTCAGGAGTGTAGCTATGTATGTATGTGACGTTGTAATTAATATATGCGATGTTGAATGATTGTCTGGGTAAACGGAATCGTCCCATCTGATCCGGATTTCGCCTATTTCATAGAGAAACCAAAATTTAAAACTTTTTGATGATATTCTCATAAATAGTACAGTTGAACCTTGTTAACTCGAAGTCGACGGGACCAGGATAAAAATGAGTTGTCATTCTTGGTGCAAAGTTTGGTCAATATTTGGCCACGTTATATGATCATTATAACTTACACTCATGTTTATTTCATATGTAATTTATTAAAATCGTTCAATAATTTGATATGCCACTCTCCTAAAGGCTCGTGACATATAAAGTTATCAAACTCGTTTGATAAATTCTATATGACCTAGCCACTCATATAAGATCCACTATATATAACCTAACATCAGGTAACATCTGTCAGAATTGTTTATCTTGGTCAGATCACATCTGTGTCTCTAAAGTAAGCAGTGGTTCGGGTTTACTCAGACGTATACGTTAATATCTAGCACTCCTAGTCATTCTCAATTTTGTCCATATCTGTGTTTATTTCACATGCAGTAGCTTTATATGGAGTGGATGCTCCTTACACAGAGAATACTTATATAGTTCTGATACACCACCCATGGAGATGTTTTCTTTATTAATTAGGATGGCTGCTAGTCAGTAAATATTTGAAATCCAAAAGAGGTCACATATTGTACATATAATTCAAATATCTCGTACCATTGGAAAAACTTAATTATAGGCTTAGCCTGCTGTCCAATCCATTTATGGGTATCTTTATGTATTTGTATGTACTGTAGATGTATTATTGAATAATGAAATAATTTGAAATGAAATCTTGTACCTAAATACTTTTTACCTTGGTAATCAGTTTAAATTGTCAAATTGGCACCGTACAAGATCTGCTTCTAAAGTGTATTCTGGTACCAAAACACAGAACCTCGTTAAATCTTGAATAATTTACCTTTTCAATTACTTTGCTACCTTATATCTAAAACTAAATATGATTGGAAACATCACAGTTTGTTTTTTTATAATGTTTTATAAGCCTGCCTCTCGAAGAGAGAGGAGCTTATCTTTTCACGTCGACGTGGGGGTCAGTGTTGGTTTTAGTGCAAGTGTTGAGAAGCATCAGAAACCTCCTTGATAATTGTACTAGGTTTATGATATTTGGTTTGAGGGTTGATGTGGATATCAACTATTTATAATTCCTGGAGTCAGAATGTAAAAAAGGAAACTGTAATTTTAAACATTTGTAACTGCGATGTTGTATGTCAAATCTTGTTAACGTTAATATCAGTATATTTAGATACAGATTCCATTTGGTGAACCCCTAATGTTAGTGTGAAGTATAGTGATATACAATATAGATTCCATTTTGGTGAACCCACCCCCTAATGTTAGTGTGAGGTATAGTGATATACATTATAGCTTCCAGTTGGTTAACCCACCCCCTAATGTTAGTGTGAAGTATAGTGATATAAAATATAGATTCCAGTTGGTTAACCCACCCCCTAATGTTAGTGTGAGGTATAGTGATATACATTATTGATTCCAGTTGGTTAACCCACCCCCTAATGTTAGTGTGAAGTATAGTGATATACAATATATATTCCAGTAAGTGAACTCTCCCCAAAATGTTAGTGTGAGGTATAGTGATATACAATATAGATTCCAGTAAGTGAACTCTCCCCCTAATGTTAGTGTGAAGTATAGTGATATACAATATAGATTCCAGTAAGTGAACTCTCCCCAAAATGTTAGTGTGAGGTAGAGTGATATACAATATAGATTCCAGTAAGTGAACTCTCCCCCTAATGTTAGTGTGAAGTATAGTGATATACAATATATATTCCAGTAAGTGAACTCTCCCCAAAATGTTAGTGTGAGGTAGAGTGATATACAATAAAGATTCCAGTAAGTGAACTCTCCCCCTAATGTTAGTGTGAAGTATAGTGATATACAATATAGATTCCAGTAAGTGAACTCTCCCCAAAATGTTAGTGTGAAGTATATTGATATACAATATAGATTCCTGTTGGTGAAACCATCCCATAATACTAAATTGAGGTTTAGTGATAAACATTTGTACCAATGTTGGTACTTTATGTTTTACTGTTGAAACCTTTAATATACCATGCGGATTGTTTTATTTACACTATATTAGTGTGTAATCTGTCAAGTTTTATCTTATTTGCATATATGCAAATTAGGCATTTCGTCTTTTACTGAATGACTTGACTGGTTAAGGATGGACAAATTTATATATGTGTGTTTCATTATATTAAAATTGTAGCATGTGACCATTTAAATTACAGTAAAGGAATTGCTCTACTTCTACCATTTGATATCTTAATGTTAATTGTGATAAATATCTTATGTGAATCTATTTGGTGTGATACTATTGTTTAACTAACCAATTTAACTGATACATGACCTTTTGGAAGATTAGCTTTACTGAACAGGTTTTTGTCCTCAGTTAATAAACAACAAATCAAGTATGTTTCTTCACTATTAATATTATACACACCTTCCATAACATCAGTAATTAAATTAGCTTACAACTAAGCTTTGTCATAAGCGTGACGAAGTCATTTCCCCAATTGTGTCCCTTTCTAGACATCAACGTCCTTGCATCCCCTACCTACGGTGTTTTATGTTCCAGTAGATTCTATTTTCAATTATTTGTTAACAATATCACGATTTAACAGATGTCGACTACTAACAAAGTTTTGAGAGAACATAGCTCTGGATAACGGACGGACGAGTTCTTTCTGTTGACGGTAGTACTGCATAACAATGAACCTCCGAAATGCTATAAATATTTTGATTTAATAATTATCAGAGATCTTTTAACCAGTTGTTTTGTAATCCCTGTGAAGAAAGTGCATCTAACTTGGTGAAATGATTCAGTTTCAGAATATTTGACCTTGCTCACCGAGGTTTATGACTCAGAATCTGTTCATCTGTTGAAATACCGCGAGAAATTTCATAAGCATCAATTTTTTCTCGATTTCCTTTTAAGAAATTGATCTTGACATTTGTATCAAATGTGGCGGCATATTTGAACTGATTTTTCTGTGCATCTTGTTCGTTTTGGAGTTTACCGAATATTGTGGAAGAAATGATGTAATGTGAATTAGATATTGATAATAGAAACCAGAATCATCAAATCATCTGTATTTTTTCATTTGAGAAAACTACACACATAGACTTAATACCGCCCAATATGAATCACATCTGGTTTACTACACTATCGGTAATGGGACGGGTTTTATATCCTATCGTAGAGCGGAGATAAAGATACATGTAAACATCCTCTCTTAAACATTACAACATTTTATAATAATGATTAACAATGTCAGTTATAGTCTAGTCGCCTTATGATGAAGAAACACCATAATTATTGCCAAAAAGCCTTCAATGCCGAACATATTAGTTTTTGTTGGATTTGTAAGATAGAATACTAGGCTGATTGTGAGGCCTTTAAAGGCCAAATTGAACAATATTTCAACAATATTCCATTTTTTTATGTAAAATCTTAACAATATTTTCAACAAATGCTGAAAAGTGCACGAACTTATTTTCTATATAAGTTATTCTTAGCAGTGAAATGTCATCATTGTTAAATATAAATAATAAATGAAGGCAGGTTGACTTGTCTTTCTCGGTTTTTCCTCTTTAAGCTATGTGCGAGGACAACACTATTGCTTGGGGAGATGAACCCTGGGCTCACCAACCCTGGGAACTCCTACCAATTAAGGATATGTGTACAGTTTGGCAAGCCCGATGTGATTCACACTGACTGGCAAAATAATCTATAAATTGGACAAAACCTGTGCATAAAATAAAGACTTTTGTTGTTCATAATCTTGGACTTAGCTATTAAGTGCCGCATGTAAGCATTTGATTGTTCTATTGTCAATTTTATAATACAGAAATAGACATAACATAACAAATTAATTGGACCTCAGTTGGTCAAATTATATTGTTAACTCTGAAATAGATGGTAGAGTTGCTCAAATTAGATGGTAAAATTGGTCAAATAAGATTTTTTATGTTAATTTATGCTGTATGTCAATGTTCCATTTTTAATGCATTAATATTAGATAAAATGAATTATTTTTAGAAGCTACGCATATATTACTACTGAAACTAAGCAATAATATTTTCTGCATTTAAACAGAAAGCAAAAATCAATATTGTCAAATTCTAAAAAGATGTTAAGCAATTTTGATAGTTCAACACTTATTATGCAATACCTCTGCTGTGACATTTTGACAAATCAGTACTATATTTCTGCTGTTCTTGTTTTTTAGTTAATTTCATATACATGTATTGCAATTCAAAAGTGATAGATGCAAGATTCCCTTGACTCCCTGTAATAATACCGATAACTACCATTGAAAATAGTTTGGATATTTGGGCATATTTAGCGTAGGGTGACTATATGACAAAGACAGCGTTACTCTAAGCGACTTCCAAGTAATGTATTCAACCTCACAGACATTCATATATATCTCACAATGCTCACTATAGATGAGAATCTCCCTGGTTTCCTCTAATATGAGTTAAATACTGGCTATTTGTATACTAAATAGACATTTAAACGTGATATTTGTTTGGACATGCTGAAAAGATCACTTAGTCGTAAGGTCAGATGACTGACTATAATGTAAGTCCCCGAGTTTTGGCGTTTCCCTGCACACCACACCACTGATGAGTTCTACAAGCCAGAAACAGCTGTATAATGTTATTTTTTTTTATATTTCTCATTAAGCATGTACTGTACCTAATATTAGATTCATGTTAAATTTACTTTTGAATCTTTTATACATTTTACAAAAAAAATAAAATATATACGATTACATTAATTAAATACATTGTGTGATATATCACAAAATATCTAATGTTTAAAGAGTCACAAAAAACCTCTTATTATACACAATGTATTAGGACATTTCAAAACAAACTGAGCGTTAGATACAATAGAGCCAACATTTCGTCATTTTTGGACTATTTGGTGATGGTTATGTCTTCCTTTTTAGTAATGCACAGCAGAACACACCTGCAAGTTGACAACAATGATATAACTATATCTATATAACTGTTTACATACATAGATCACTCTGTATGTATATATCGTCTGTAATGCGTACACAGGTGTGCCTAATTATAATGATGCTGGCATTGTTGTGTACGTCAACAATCACAAATGGCGACATTATCCAATGTTGGTTGTCATGGTAATTAATTAGGTTGTGTAATCATACCGGCGCATCTAAAATGTAACATTACCCAACATGTATATGGCGACCTGTTTGAATCATCACCAACAAAACTATTTCGTGCACGTTCCGATTGAACGTGACGACAGTAGAAGGTGCGACATTTATTAATATGTTCATAGGTAAAGGTAATTGACCTCAACCAAACCATCAACTCCTCAGGTGTGTTATTGTTGCTCGAGCAATACACATTTTAGGCGTCACCGAAAGTAGACAGAAGTGTATACTGGGGATACAACACATCACACCTGAGTGTAGGCAACATTGTATACTGGGGATACAAGGACAAACTAATACAACACATCACACCTGAGTGTAGGCAACATTGTATACTGGGGATACAAGGACAAACTAATACAACACATCACACCTGAGTGTAGACAACATTGTATACTGGGGATACAAGGACAAGCTAATACAACACATCACACCTGAGTGTAGACAACATTGTATACAGGGGATACAAGGACAAACTAATACAACACATCACACCTGAGTGTAGACAACATTGTATACTGGGGATACAAGGACAAACTAATACAACACATCACACCTGAGTGTAGACAACATTGTATACTGGGGATACAAGGACAAACTAATACAACACATCACACCTGAGTGTAGGCAACATTGTATACTGGGGATACAAGGACAAACTAATACAACACATCACACCTGAGTGTAGGCAACATTGTATACTGGGGATACAAGGACAAACGAAAACAACACATCACACCTGAGTGTAGACAACATTGTATACTGGGGATACAAGGACAAGCTAATACAACACATCACACCTGAGTGTAGACAATATTGTATACAGGGGATACAAGGACAAACTAATACAACACATCACACCTGAGTGTAGACAACATTGTATACTGGGGATACAAGGACAAACTAATACAACACATCACACCTGAGTGTAGACAACATTGTATACTGGGTATACAAAGACAAACTGATACTACATACTGCGCTTTAGAAAGGAGAGGAGGCTTGATACTAATCCTATGTTGAATTCTGACATACTGGTTAAATGTTTATGTAAGCACTATACGTTTAATGTGAACTTTATTTATGAAGGATAAAATACATATTTATTCAGAGTCTACCACGTGGTCCTCATGTTAGTAAAATACATGTGTTAGTTAAACATATTTAATGCATGCACTATTGAAATAAATAATAAACATACCTACCAATAAAATAAAAGTATATAATAAAAGTTACATTAATATGGTTATGCAATTGATATAGTTTAAAGTAATATCACGGCTACACTTAATTAAAATTGATCACAGTTTCATGCAAGATTGTTTTCGTCAGTTAAATAGCATGTGCCCAACATGTAGCAAAAGCATAAGAATTGACATAGTTATACGCTTTTATACATACAGCATAACATGAAAATATGTTGTTTTGTATTAGATAAGAAGTCAATTATAGTTGGCTACTTGCAAGTATACGAAGTACTTGATCCTAGGAACAGTGGCCAAGTGAAATTCTAAGACATTAATGTACAATATGCTTAGTAAGTTTTCGTTTAAAAGTGGTGAAACTGTCTATTCTTAAATATTCAATTCATTAATGCTGCTTACATTTTCTGAAATGAAAACAGTTCTATGTTTAGGTACTTGGAAATTTTCTGCATTAACATATCTTGTAGCCCTACCTTGACCATCACGTACGTGAGAGATACATTGTTTGTTAAGTACTCAGTCTGCTTGATTCTGGGCCTTTACCATCCCTGCCCTGCAGGTAGGGCGTAAGAATTGTACCTGCTGCCCCCATTGCATGATCGTAAGAGGCGACTAAATTTGGGATCTTATCTTTTCTCTTCCTTCTGAACAACTTTCGTCTTCCTAATGTCTCTCTTGACAATGCCTCACTTTTGGCCTTTAGTTGAGCGTTCGCCCCTGTGAGGAAGGCTTTGGGCCCTGTCCCCTAGCCGAGACATACCAGAGTCTTTAAAAATGGTAGTTGCTGCTCCTTGCTTAGCGCTCAGCATATTAGGAGTGGGACGACTGGTTCACCCGTTGTCAGTATAATGTGACCGGGTGGGGTGTGCTGCTGGGTGTCTTCGGCAGCATGCTTCAGTGAGGTAGCACTATAAATCGGCAAAAGTTCCGGCCTATCACAAGGAGACTTAACACGAACATACCGCAGCCTCCCAAAACACACATACGCACTCACCACACACATTCATGTCGCACGCACGGGAGGCCGTCCTTAAATGACCTTAGCTGTTAATAGGACGTTAAACAAAATAAACCAAACCAAACCAAACCTTTACCATCCCCCAAATTAAATATGCAGTGTACCCTGACCGTACTAAAATAAATGAAATGTGGGAAAACACACGAATTAATAATAAAATCAATTTTCCTTCAATGGGTAGATAAGGAATAATGCGTCTTAATAATCCTAACCGTTGTCTTCTTTTAGATAAAACAGTTTTGACATGACTTAACCATGTCAAATGACTACTGATGTAAACACAGTTTTCCATTGTTCACCTGTTCAAGTGGTTTACAGCACATAGATACGATCTAAGTGTAAACTTAAACTGGTCCTGTTTTGCTTTTGCTTAGAGGCAATAGTCTTTTTGACATTTATCGTAATTTTGTTTTCATTACACCATTTGCTAGCATTGTCTAAATCTGTAACTCGTTACTGATACTATCTAATGATTTACCAGTTATATAGTGGTGTCATATGAAACTTAAAGAGGCAAATTGTTTATAAAAAACACTATGCGTTATTTTACAACTTTCTGACAAATGGCCTGCAAGAGATGCAACTTGAGTCCTGTTTTCCAAATAATATTGAGATACAACAGGAAGTTTATATCAGCGGAAAGAAGCTGTAACGTGTTCACGTTAAGATGTTAGTTTAATGGCAATCTCAGTGAAGTATTCATTACACTCGTTTGTCATTTCACTTTTCTCAAATACATTCTCGTCTCCTATCGTTAACATATTTGCAGATGTTCATGCCTTAGCTTCCATAGATGTTTAAGATTGTCAAGGTTTATTCCAATTACAGTTAGTAGTAGTCTGATTTTGTTGTTTGAATCATAGAGGCAACCCTGGTACGTTGTATTTTATAATGTTCTATGTCATGTTGACGTTTAAGTTCATCTGTAGTTCGATTATTCTCAAGAATGACCTCGTCCATCCATTCTGGTTGTTGTTTTTTTACCCGTCGGTCCAATTTTGGAATATTTTCATCAATGACGTTAGTATATAGCTGTAGCCATGTGACCAGAGCTTCATCTTCGTCATCAAAAAACTCTGTAATGAAGTGTGGAACACTGGCAACGGTTTTAGCAAATTCCTTGGGATCAAAGTTTTAAAATGATTTGTATGTCCTTTTCGTGTATTAGAACTTGGATCCGAAAGACTGTTTACGGACAATACAAACTGGGTATTGGTCACTGAGTCCATTTTACCACTTTCATCAGTATCGCATATCCAGGTGCTGACACGTACCCATGACCGTTGAGTGAGGACGTATCAGTTACTCGAGTTAGTTCGTTTCAGTTAGAACTACCAGAAACTCACTGTTCCCACCATTGAGGTCCATATTAAAGTCACAAACTATAACAAGTCAACTTCCTTCTTGCTGACATCTTCTAAGAAAAGCTTAAAATTTTCAAACCAATGTGTCGCATTACAATTTGGAGGTCTATACAGATTCATAACGAGTAGAGGCATCGCACCTTTGAAGTGTATCGGGAGAAAAAGTATATCGTTCATTTCCAGATCTGATTATTTCAAATAAAGGAATGGTGTTTTAAACAAATATGTTAAACACAGTATTCCAGATGCTGACTCTAAAAATACGTCTCAGATCTCAGAAAGTTTATTGTAAATACTTTTAACATTTCAGGAGCATATCCGAAAACCCGATGGTAAGTGAAAGTCAGTGCTTTCAGATGTCTCAGTATTTCCAAGGTAGAGCACACACCGAGTGTTTAGTGTTCGGTGAATATCTTTCTTCTCCTTGAATAAATACACACGAGATCAGCGCCCGTGCTTTCTAGGAACAACCTAATAAATCTCGACTAACAAAGAGCATGCTTATCTCCCTTAGAACATGTACGCGTTATAGGTTCAGCTGTTATTTACAATACAGAAATTAAATACAAATAGGGCAAGTAGTCTTGATGGCATTTTAATAGAATATATGATTGAATCTAAGATGGTTTTGATGCCGTGCTTCGTTGTTTCAATTAAGGGTCATCTATATAGCAGAATAATGTTGAATTTCAAACACGAATAAATATCTAAAATATACCAAAATGTTTGTCTGAGCATGTAGTTTCTTAGAATAACAGTTTCTTCTGTACAGTTACTTGGGGTAAGATGTAGCATGGAATAATTCTAAGTCACACAAATAACAAAACCTGAAAAAATAGCCAAGTTTTTATGCTCACAAGTATCGATAGCACAGGTTAGGAGAATTTGTTTGACTGGATTGGCTTTATGTACGTATAAACACTCATTTTGTTTTGACCTTGAAATGCCAATCGCAGCTGTGAATAATATTACACAAATATGGCATAAAGTGAGGCATTCCAATCAATACAGAAATACCCTATATCTTACTTCTGATCATAGTAAGAAGGAACTTAAATTGTTAACCTGGTGAGTTTTGGGCCTATTTCAGAAGAAATGTGCAAATTTTACCAAAAATTACAGTTCTTTATAATGGTTAATAAGAACATGTTTGAAATAACTGATGCCTATTTTGGCTTTAGAAAAAAACCTTTCAATGATTGACGTTATATTTGCATTCCCTAATCAATTGGAGTCCAAAGAATAAGAAACGATTATATTGTTGTTTTGTTGATCATACAAAGGCATTTGACTTTATCAATCGACAAAATATGCGGTTCAAATTAATTAGAAAAGGAATTGATGGACAGTTGTTACTATTTAGCTCATTGTATAACAATATAAAATACTATATATATATATTTATCCCATAACCACGCTTGTTTCACAACTGATATGGCACGTGATAAAATTCGTAGCAGTGTGTTATTGTTTTTGTTTACACACCGCAGTGTGTAACCACTTTCTAAGCCTCCGATTGGTCATTTGTAACCTCCAACGAATCTGATTGGCTAACCTCTGGCCTTTGACCACGGACTATTTTTACTACTCTCACTTATCTTCTCTTTTTTTTGCCGTCTGTCTTCAAAAGATCAGCATGGACACGTTTTGTGGATTTTTTGGTGCTCAACATTAGCATATTAAACTGGATGAGAGGGGTCCCGGGTGTCCTCATGGAAATGTCGATTAATCTGGGGTTTGAGTCGTACGAAATAAAATTTGATGATGGTAAAATAGACGACGGAGGCGAGATATTGCATCGATTATAGGCCTACAAGTAGCGAATTAACCCCCCCCCCCCCCCCCCCCCCCCCCCTTGATTCTAGATATGCAGCGGAATGAATGCAATTATCAAAACAATGAACAAATGTAATACAAAATGGTTATATCGCTGTCTCTAAATCGTAGTCATTTGAATGAAACGGTCGCACCATCTAACGTAACTGTTAGGCAGCTTCCCTTTTAGTTGGATGTCATTCGGCGGACCCGTCATTCGGTACGGAACAGAAAAAAAATCAACGAAAAAACACAAGTTTTCTTATCATTCCACTTACCTTTATTACGAATATATTTATCCCAAACACAAAAATTTAAAAATCATCTTCAAACATTTGTCTCATGTCAGTAAACTGACGAGATTTCGTGTAAACACACTGACAAAGGTAAACTAATGTTATTAACTGTTAGGCTTGCTCAACACTCAAGCTCGGTTTCCGAAATATTAGTTGAAATGCACGATGTCTTGAATGAATAAATCTCAGAATGAACATTTAACATCACAATAACCAGTAATAGCATACTTACGAAATCCAGGAAAGGACCGATAATTGAATCTGACATGATTAGTCTAATATTCAGCGGTGACGCTCGACTTCGCGATATCGATGACGGTGTCGTCTTCGAATATTTCGAGCGGAGTTATTTAAACAAGTTACCTATTAATAAATTACACAGATACAAGGACTTTCAAACTTATATTTCGTTTTGTAAAATAATATCATTTACAAATATAGTACAGAAGATATGAGTCGTGCATCTAAAATAGATGATAAGCTTTCGTTCATAACGAACTATATTTTGTCCCGTAGTGATTTGGTTCATGGAATTTAGTTGCTACGTTGGGAGAATTTGAACTTGACATGCTTACATTTGTAAGTAAAGAAGTTATGGGATAAACAAGTTCCCCTACTCGTGACGATTGTTTTTCATTTTTATCCAACTCTCGTTAGTTAATTTTCTAATTTTGAAAAGACACTCGCTAAAGCTCGTGTCTTTTCAAAATTAGAAAATTAACTAACTCGAGTTGGATAAAAATGATAAACAATCTCCACTCGTTGGGGAACCTATATATATATATATAATAGCTCATTATCTAATTATCAATTGTGAAAACTGATTGTTTCAAGGGGAAATTTGATCTCCTGTATTGTTCTCATTTTATGTAAATGACTGTGAGATGCAATTTTTAATTGACAACTGTCCATCGATAGAAATTTAAATCCTTTCCTACTGCTGTATGCAGATGAAATGGTGATATTTTTCAGAATTGACTTAAACATATTTGAGCAGAGGATTAGGCACAATTTTTTCAACTTATCAACACCTTTTCCTCTAATACAGTTCATAGATCAATATTTACATGATAGCATTTAACAAGGCATACGCATCATAATATATACAATTGTAACAGTTTAAAGAGTAGTAGTGTACAGTCAGCAGGGATCGAACCCGCGACCCTCGGCTTACTGGTCCGCCGCTCTACCGACTGAGCTAAAGGGAAATTCCCCCTAGCCGGAAGCTAGAAGGCGACCATACAACTATGTACAGTATTTACACTTAAAACCCGGCCTGCTACACTACTCCCTCCTTCAAACATGTTCGCCCCCGAACACACCAACCCAGGTTCTCTCTCCAAGGAAGCCTCTTGCTTTCACTTGGAGTGGTCTGCGGCACCAATGTAACAGTTTAAAGAGTAGTAGTGTACAGTCAGCAGGGATCGAACCCGCGACCCTCGGCTTACTGGTCCGCCGCTCTACCGACTGAGCTAAAGGGAAATTCCCCCTAGCCGGAAGCTAGAAGGCGACCATACAACTATGTACAGTATTTACACTTAAAACCCGGCCTGCTACACAATTAATATATTTTTCCATCAAATATTATTGTAAAGTATTTTTAAGACATTTAAGTCCATAAGCAACATCCTTACCTTTGCCATTTGGTATATCTATAACAAATGTTGAACTCTTTTTCTGAGTTTTCATATTTTGGATTTTATTGTTGGATATCAAATCTAAATTTGTTCCGATTATTTACTACTAGTCGTCACATGATCTGTCTGTTGGGAAGACGCTACAAATACACAATGATACTCTTAAACACAAACATTACTTAAACACTTAAAATCATTAATAGGATTTGATGGTTTATATTGTTTTAAATGTCTTAACTTTCCTACAGAAATGGCAGTTGATGAAAATAGCCGGAAGGATGGGATAGAAACATTTATCGTTAACCAGGCCCGCGAGGAAGATGGAGGGGATGAGGACGGGAAAACTGCGAGGAAAAACAGTCTTGTTCTAGCTACGTTTTTATTGGAATTGATCATTCTGATGTTCATGGTAGTGTTGGAATACTTTCTAAGGTAAAATGATTTATTGAAATTATATATAATGTGTTTGATTACAATTATTAGTTAATTGTTATAAGAATCCAGTATTCGGATAAAATTAGAGTATTGACCTCCATTAATGCTACATAGTAACTACCACAATAATTAAAGCTTGAATCTAGTTACTAATACAATGATAAACATGTACAACTCAATTACTACATCACAAATCATTGTCTCCTTGACACCCGTCCTCATTTGAACAAGGACTACATCAGAAATCATTGTCTCCTTGACACCCGTCCTCATTTGAACAAGGACTACATCACAAATCATTGTCTCCTAGACACCCGTCCTCATTTAAACAAGGACTACATCACAAATCATTGTCTCCTTGACACCCGTCCTCATTTGACCAAGGACTACATCACAAATCATTGTCTCCTTTACACCCGTCCTCATTTGACCAAGGCCTACATCACAAATCATTGTTGAACTGAAATCGCTCAGGTTGTAAACGAAACAAATGGATATCGGCAATAAATACGGATTTATTTATGAATAAAGAGAATACCAAGCATCGAAAGTAAAGCTGTATTTCCCAGCTGTTTCGTCATTCTAGGAAAGTGTAGATGAAGTGATTCAATGTAATAATGGAGTTATATAACAACATATTTACAATGGCTGGATATAGTACAAGGTGGACTGAAAAATTGACTTCAGCAATAAGTATTCTTGCTTCTTTTGGTCGCTTCGAATATCTACACGTGAGGCTTCATAGAAATGCTCAATAACCTTTAAATTCGAGCCGTATAGCAGCACATCATGCTAATCAGCAACATTAAAACATTCATTTCAGCTGACTACTTAGATACCATATTAGAACGTATATAATGTATATATTTCTTTCACATGTTAAATAAGAAAAAGATAAAAGAAAAAAAAAAGAGACAATTTTGGAATTCTAGGATCGAGCGACTTACGAAACTCCAAATGGGTCTGATGAAATGTCAAAATCTGGATGGGATGATGCAATAATCCTGTAATTCAATTATTGATTTCTCTTTTAAAAGTTATGCACTGTCATGAACAAGGCCAGTTTGTGAATTATCAACATATTATTAAAAAGTAAATTGCAGGCAATATCAATTAAGTTAAACACGGACTGAATCCAGTTACTGATTATCTCCATTGATAAGCTCAAGCTACAGCTAGACCGATAACGGTCATTGAGGAATGTTCGCAAAGACGACATCATTAAATTTATCAAAAAAATATGCCGACCTAAATAATTCGAGACCAGTGTGAAAATACGGTTAAAGTACAAATGGGTGTGTGTGCTATATTATCTGTGTGATGGATGAAATCCCTCCTCTACGAGGCTAACGTGTAAAGTGTTGATGGAATCGTGAGGATAGAATGTCGACCAGAAATTCAATCATTCTCACGATTCCATCCTCGACTTGACAGTCGTGTTATAACGATGTCATCCTCGACTTGACAGTCGTGTGATAACGATGTCATCCTCGACTTGACAGTCGTGTGTTTGACGATGTCATCCTCGACTTGACAGTCGTGTGATAACGATGTCATCATCGACTTGACAGTCGTGTGTTTGACGATGTCATCCTCGACTTGACAGTCGTGTTTGACGATGTCATCCTCGACTTAACAGTCGTGTGTTAACGATGCCATCCTCGACTTGACATTCGTGTGATAACGATGTCATCCTCGACTTGACAGTCGTGTGATAACGATGTCATCCTCGACTTGACAGTCGTGTGTTAACGATGTCATCCTCGACTTGACATTCGTGTGATAACGATGTCATCCTCGACTTGACATTAGTGTGCTAACGATGTCATCCTCGACTTGACATTAGTGTGCTAACGATATAATCCTTGACTTGACATTCGTGTGTTAACGATGCCATCCTCGACTTGATATTCGTATGTTAACGATGCCATACTCGACTTGACATTCGGGTGATTCACGTTGTCATCCTCGACTTGACATTCGTGTGTTTGACGATGTCATCTATGACTTGACATTTGTGTGTTTGACGATGTCATCCTCGACTTGACAGTCGTGTGATAACGATGTCATCCTCGACTTTACATTTGTGTGATAACGATGTCATCCTCGACTTGATATTCGTGTGTTTGACGATGTCATCCTCTGCTTGACATTCGTGTGTTTGACGATGTCACCCTCGACTTGACAGTCGTGTGAATAACGATGTCATCCTCGACTTGACAGTCGTGTGTTTGACGAACATTTTTAGTTGGATATAGAATTCAAGAGTAGAAAATGAAATGTTTGAAAGAAAAGATTAAACACGTCTCAGATGATGCACATAATATTATTTTCTATGTGTGATGGGTCTCTGCATGCGTCATTGTAAAGCCAGTTGTAGGAGATAAGATAATAAGTCACTGATATGCAGACATAGGATTTAACTGTCCGCCATGATGTCCATTACATGCTTTATAGGTGTAATGGTGCGAGACTGTTATTCGAACAGAACTATGTAACTAAATCTGTAAATACCCCCATTATTGTGATGGTCTGAATACGTTACTGCTGAAATCCGTTATTATGTTGTGAGCTAATTTTCGTTAATAATTTACATTAGAGACAGAAATCAACACGACTCTCCTGATAATACAGATGATCATAGCCATTATAAGGTAGCGTACCACTATAAGATTTCTCCCATAGGAGTCTACGATACGGAAGTATAATTCTAGGATATTGTTTTATCGGCACAATAAACACAAGTCAATTATTTATACTAGGGGACCTCATGCCGCCTAACGTTCTTGCGTTGTTTATATATATATTACGATTTTAAAAAGGTTGTCTATCTAAAGGTCATTAATGTCTCGTTATTTTTATTGTTCGTTTCAGATGGACAACACTATTTCCAATTGTCCGACTGTCGTTCTCATGCAGCGATCCCTTGATCAGTGTCCGTTCCGCCGAATCTGGCTTTTCTACCTTTATCTACGACGGGAGTCTTCCTCATGGCACAATCTACGCTCTGAGCTTCTGTGTACCTCCCTTCGTTGTAAGTGTACTTCCGTGTATCCATTGGTTGTCAGTGTACTTCAGTGTATCCATTGGTTGTCAGTGTACTTCAGTGTATCCATTGGTTGTCAGTGTACTTCCGTGTATCCATTCGTTGTCAGTGTACTTCCGTGTATCTATTTGTTGTCAGTGTACTTCAGTGTATCCATTGGTTGTCAGTGTACTTCAATGTATCCATTGGTTGTCAGTTTACTTCCGTGTATCTGTTCGTTGTCAGTGTACTTCCGTGTATCTATTTGTTGTCAGTGTACTTCCGTGTATCCATTCGTTGTAAGTGTACTTCCGTGTATCCATTCGTTATAAGTGTACTTCCGTGTATCCATTGGTTGTCAGTGTACTTCCGTGTATCCATTGGTTGTCAGTGTACTTCAGTGTATCCATTCCTTGTCAGTGTACGTCAGTGTATCCATTGGTTGTCAGTGTACTTCAGTGTATCCATTGGTTGTAAGTGTACTTCTATGTATCCATTCGTTGCCAGTGTACTTCCGTGTATCTATTCGTTGTCAGTGTACTTCCGTGTATCTATTCGTTGTCAGTGTACTTCCGTGTATCTATTCGTTGTAAGTGTACTTTCGTGTATCCATTCGTTGTCAGTGTACTTCCGTGTATCTATTTGTTGTCAGTGTACTTCCGTGTATCCATTCGTTGTCAGTGTACTTCCGTGTATCTATTCGTTGTCAGTGTGTTACCACATTGTTAGCGTCTTCTGCCTCACCAACCATACAAATTAGGTTTTATGTTCTCCCTCATTATATTCGTCTGAACATAAAGTAATTAATTTCAAATGAATAACAAACACATTAATGGGATTGCAGCTCGTTGCTCATTTACAGGTAAAATCACTCATGAAGTCATGTACACTTGACACACTGTATGTATACGATTGTTGGATTTGTGTTCTACCTGTCATAGTGATGTTTTGATATGAATGAGGTGTTCGCACTATTGTTTCATTTATTTAGCCAGATTGTTTTATAGGTACTTGTAGGCGAGATTGGAGTTTGGGCCTTCACAGACGAGCGACAAAAACCGATCTGGCTGTCCTGTAATGGCATGAAAGTTCCACAAGTCGTTAGAAGACTCATTAGATTTATAGGTATGTCATGTAACACAAGTCGTTAGAAGACTCATTAGATTTACAGGTAAGTCATGTCACACATGTCGTTAGAAGACTCATTAGATTTATAGGTAAGTCATGTCACACAAGTCGTTAGAAGACTCATTAGATTTATAGGTAAGTCATGTCACACATGTCGTTAGAAGACTCATTAGATTTATAGGTATGTCATGTAACACAAGTCGTTAGAAGACTCATTAGATTTATAGGTAAGTCATGTAACACAAGTCGTTAGAAGACTCATTAGATTTATAGGTAAGTCATGTCACACATGTCGTTAGAAGACTCATTAGATTTATAGGTAAGTCATGTCACACAAGTCGTTAGAAGACTCATTAGATTTATAGGTAAGTCATGTCACACAAGTCGTTAGAAGACTCATTAGATTTATAGGTAATTCATGTCACACAAGTCGTTAGAAGACTCATTAGATTTATAGGTAATCAAATCACAAATGTCGTTAGAACACTTTTCAGATTTACAGGAAAGTCATGTAGTACTAAACTAAAATAAAAGGAGACAATTAATCGTTAATGTTCAATATTTTATCGATATTTCAGTGATTTTTCCTCTGAGGAAGCAGAGCTATGCTTTCCCTTTGCAGTATACATGTACATCTGATGGCCTACTAGATATTCCTCACTCTCAGCCAGTTTCATTTAGCGTGTAACATATCTTCTGTTTGTGATTCAATCCTGGAGTAGTTTGACAGTATAGTGTCTAATCAGAGGGATTCCTTTTGAAATTGTACTACATTTTGATCCTATATTATTAGTTTTATTTCCTGGGTCACGCATATCTCAGTGTCAGCGTGATATGCCGACGAGACATTTTATTGTTACATAGTCCGTCGCTAGTTTGTTGTAACACTATCTGACACATGGAGATCGTATTGTTATGGGACCTGGCTGATGTTTTACTTCGACACGATCAGTTGATACAAATCATTTAGTTCTCTCCTTCGAATGGATGAAGTATTAAAACAATATTTTACTACAACTGTTTTTGCGTTGGCATATGTTGATATATAAAAGCTTGCTACATTTGATGTACACGTTATACAAATTACGTCCACTTGTTGTGTAGGAAAGGGAGTCGAGGATGTCCACTTGTTGTGTAGGAAAGGGAGTCGAGGATGTCCACTTGTTGTGTAGGAAAGGGAGTCGAGGATGTCCACTTGTTGTGTAGGAAAGGGAGTCGAGGATGTCCACTTGTTGTGTATAAAGGGAGTCGAGGATGTCCACTTGTTGTGTATAAAGGGAGTCGAGGATGTTCACTTGTTGTGTAGGAAAGGGAGTCGAGGATGTCCACTTGTTGTGTATAAAGGGAGTCGAGGATGTCCACTTGTTGTGTAGGAAAGAGAGACGAGGATGTCCACTTGTTGTGTAGAAAGGGAGACGATGATATCCACTTGTTGTGTATAAAGGGAGTCGAAGATGTCCACTTGTTGTGTAGGAAAGGGAGTCGAGGATGTCCACTTGTTGTGTAGGAAAGGGAGTCGAAGATGTCCACTTGTTGTGTAGGAAAGGGAGTCGAGGATGTCCACTTGTTGTGTAGGAAAGGGAGTCGAGGATGTCTACTTGTTGTGTAGGAAAGGGAGTCGAGGATGTCCACTTGTTGTGTAGGAAAGAGAGACGAGGATCTCCACTTGTTGTGTAGGAAAGGGAGACGAGGATGTCCACTTGTTGTGTAGGAAAGGGAGTCGAGGATGTCCACTTGTTGTGTATAAAGGGAGTCGAGGATGTCCACTTGTTGTGTAGAAAGGGAGTCGAAGATGTCCACTTGTTGTGTAGGAAAGGGAGTCGAGGATGTCCACTTGTTGTGTAGGAAAGGGAGTCGAGGATGTCCACTTGTTGTGTAGGAAAGGGAGTCGAGGATGTCCACTTGTTGTGTAGGAAAGGGAGTCGAGGATGTCCACTTGTTGTGTAGGAAAGGGAGTCGAGGATGTCCACTTGTTGTGTAGGAAAGGGAGTCGAGGATGTCCACTTGTTGTGTAGGAAAGGGAGTCGAGGATGTCCACTTGTTGTGTAGGAAAGGGAGACGAGGATGTCCACTTGTTGTGTAGGAAAGGGAGTCGAGGATGTCCACTTGTTGTGTAGGAAAGAGAGACGAGGATGTCCACTTGTTGTGTATAAAGGGAGTCGAGGATGTCCACTTGTTGTGTATAAAGGGAGTCGAGGATGTCCACTTGTTGTGTAGAAAGGGAGACGATGATGTCACTTGTTGTGTAGAAAGAGACGCGAGGATGTCCACTTGTTTTGAAGGAAAGGGAGGCGATGATGTCCCTAATATCTTCTTTAAACCCACTGCCGGCTTGTTTGCTTGTTGTAATATGAAAACCTATACTTTTTGTATGATGTTATCATAGAGAGTATAACTCTCTAACGTCTGTCCATTGTTATTTACGGGTGTGGATATAAACTAGATTTGATCATTGTTGGGATGTTTATTCACGGGTAGGGATATTAACTAGATTTGATCATTGTAGGGGTGTTTATATTCGGAGCCTTCACGGTGATGGTGTTTGCTGATGTGACGAAGCTGTTGACTGGACGACTGCGCCCGGTATTCCTGGAGATTTGCCGTGTTAACCAAACGCTGTGTGATGCACAGGGAGGTCAGGGCAGTGACGAGCTTTGTTCAGAGATAGATGAAATGAGGCTCAGATACGCTAGGTAAGAGATTACTCTCTTAAATATGAACATAATAAAACAAAATTCAAAAATACAAACACATTAACAAACGGATTTAGCAGAGCAACTATTGATTTCTTCGTCAAAAAAAAATGGGAAAACAAAACCTCTTACATCCTTTGGCTTTCGCTTCTTTCTATCTTTTAATCTTTCATATCCTCTCTTGCTATTCTATTGAAAACAAGAAATAGCGAAAATGTTCAGTTTGCTCTCAAACCATATTTTATAAGTTTGTCCATAAGTGTACCACGTCTATCATGTATATTTAGAGCCAGTCATTGAATTTATAATCTAATGTGACATATATATCCGATGGGGAAGAAATGATGTTGCTTTCATTCAATATATACAATTACATACAGTGTCTTTCCTTATTCAAAAATGATATTTTATTCAAAGAAAACATGTAATTAAGTAAATGAAAAGGAGAAACAGAATGACTTGACAGAGATACCGCGCTTGAAATACAACAGTAAAAGCCGACTAAGTGAGGGAACAGTTTCCGGTACAAGTTTGTCTTCTGACTACTAGACAATCCTTAATTTAAGAAATAGTGGCATTTGTATTCTTCCAACTTTTACCAATCTATGTGATATATTGACATAATGAAACCACATAGCGATTTGTAAAGTAAAACGTATTGAACAACGTGCTATTCGGTGACCTCTGGACAGCTTCTGTACGAAATTAATCGGCTGGCGTGTAATACTCTCAACACAATATCATAATACACCTGTCGGTGAAATGTTTATTGGATATTTTGGCGAATGCAATATTTGTAAGGAATCGATATGGGAGATATTTTCTGACATGTTGTTTGGGATGAAATTCAAATTAAAATATCAGAGACGTGGTGGCAGGATTGGGAAAATCACTCAGGAAAATATTCTCATTTAAGATGTTACAAAATGTTGATATATAAAAGAGTAGGGGGATGTTTGTTTAGGTTTCCTCTCTGTGTGGAGATCAGTACTGACATCACTTTGATTTAATACCTCACACTATAGATAATAATTTAGGTGACTACTAGTGTGAGGACGGGGTGTGAACTGTCCTAGTCGGTTCTCCTATTACATCTCAAATCATCAATTTTATTTACTAACGGACTGGGGATATTAAAATTATACAGACTTTAGAACAAATGCCAATCGGTGCCATTCTTAAAAGTTGATTTCTTAATGTATTGTCGCTGTTGTGTTTACAAGGCATTTTCAGATACTCTGGCTAACAGTCTTAGAGAAAGCAAGTTACAGTATGAACACTACTACAAATACTGACAGTTTAGAGAGACAAATACTGACAGTTTAAAGAGACAAATACTGACAGTTTAGAGAGACAAATACTGACAGTTTAGAGAGACAAATACTGACAGTTTAGAGGGACAAATACTGACAGTTTAGAGGGACAAATACTGACAGTTTAGAGAGACAAATACTGACAGTTTAGAGAGACAAATACTGACAGTTTAGAGAGACAAATACTGACAGTTTAGGGAGACAAATACCGACAGTTTAGAGAGACAAATACTGACGGTTTAGAGAGACAAATACTGACAGTTTAGAGAGACATATACTGACAGTTTAGAGAGACAAATATTGACAGTTTAGAGGGACAAATACCGACAGTTTAGAGAGACAAATACTGACAGTTTAGAGAGACAAATACTGACAGTTTAGAGGGACATATACCGACAGTTTAGAGAGACAAATACTGACAGTTTATAGAGACAAATACTGACAGTTTAGAGGGACATATACTGACAGTTTAGAGAGATAAATACTGACAGTTTAGAGAGACAAATACCGACAGTTTAGAGGGATAAATACTGACAGTTTAGAGAGACAAATACTGACAGTTTAGAGGGACATATACCGACAGTTTAGAGAGACAAATACTGACAGTTTATAGAGACAAATACTGACAGTTTAGAGAGACAAATACTGACAGTTTAGAGGGACAAATACTGACAGTTTAGAGAGATACATACTGACAGTTTAGAGGGACAAATACCGACAGTTTAGAGAGACACATACTGACAGTTTATAGAGACAAATACTGACAGTTTAGAGGGACAAATACAGACAGTTTAGAGGGACAAATACTGACAGTTTAGAGAGACAAATACTGACAGTTTAGAGAGACAAATACTGACAGTTTAGAGAGACAAATACTGAAAGTTTAGAGAGACAAATACTGACAGTTTAGAGGGACAAATACAGACAGTTTAGAGGGACAAATACAGACAGTTTAGAGGGACAAATACTGACAGTTTAGAGGGACAAATACTGACAGTTTAGAGGGACAAATACTGACAGTTTAGAGAGACAAATACTGACAGTTTAGAGAGACAAATACTGACAGTTTAGAGGGACAAATACTGACAGTTTAGAGAGACAAATACTGACAGTTTAGAGGGACAAATACAGACAGTTTAGAGAGACAAATACTGACAGTTTAGAGGGACAAATACTGCCAGTTTAGAGGGACAAATACAGACAGTTTAGAGAGACAAATACTGACAGTTTAGAGAGACAAATACTGAAAGTGTAGAGAGACAAATACTGACAGTTTAGAGGGACAAATACAGACAGTTTAGAGGGACAAATACAGACAGTTTAGAGGGACAAATACTGACAGTTTAGAGGGACAAATACTGACAGTTTAGAGAGACAAATACTGACAGTTTAGAGAGACAAATACTGACAGTTTAGAGAGACAAATACTGACAGTTTAGGGAGACAAATACCGACAGTTTAGAGAGACAAATACTGACAGTTTAGAGAGACAAATACTGACAGTTTAGAGAGACAAATACTGGCAGTTTAGAGAGACATATACTGACAGTTTAGAGAGACAAATATTGACAGTTTAGAGGGACAAATACCGACAGTTTAGAGAGACAAATACTGACAGTTTAGAGAGACAAATACTGACAGTTTAGAGAGATAAATACTGTCAGTTTAGAGAGACACATACTGACAGTTTAGAGAGACAAATACCGACAGTTTAGAGAGACAAATACAGACAGTTTAGAGAGACAAATACTGACAGTTTAGAGTGACAAATACTGACAGTTTAGAGAGACAAATACTGACAGTTTAGAGAGACAAATACTGACAGTTTAGAGAGACAAATACTGACAGTTTAGAGAGACAAATACTGACAGTTTAGAGAGACAAATACTGACAGTTTAGAGAGACAAATACCGACAGTTTAGAGGGACAACTACTGACAGTTTAGAGGGACAAATACTGACAGTTTAGAGAGACAAATACTGACAGTTTAGAGAGACAAATACTGACAGTTTAGAGAGACAAATACTGACAGTTTAGAGAGACAAATACTGACAGTTTAGAGGGACAAATACTGACAGTTTAGAGAGATAAATACTGACAGTTTAGAGAGATAAATACTGTCAGTTTAGAGAGACACATGCTGACAGTTTAGAGAGACAAATACCGACAGTTTAGAGAGACAAATACCGACAGTTTAGAGGGACAACTGCTGACAGTTTAGAGGGACAAATACTGACAGTTTAGAGAGACAAATACTGACAGTTTAGAGAGACAAATACTGACAGTTTAGAGAGACAAATACTGACAGTTTAGAGAGACAAATACTGACAGTTTAGAGAGACAAATACAGACAGTTTAGAGAGACAAATACTGACAGTTTAGAGGGACAAATACTGACAGTTTAGAGAGACATATACTGACAGTTTAGAGAGACAAATACTGACAGTTTAGAGAGACAAATACTGACAGTTTAGAGAGACATATACTGACAGTTTAGAGAAACAAATATTGACAGTTTAGAGGGACAAATACCGACAGTTTAGAGAGACGAATACTGACAGTTTAGAGAGACAAATACTGACAGTTTAGAGAGATAAATACTGTCAGTTTAGAGAGACACATACTGACAGTTTAGAGAGACAAATACCGACAGTTTAGAGAGACAAATACTGACAGTTTAGAGAGACAAATACCGACAGTTTAGAGGGACAACTACTGACAGTTTAGAGGGACAAATACTGACAGTTTAGAGAGACAAATACTGACAGTTTAGAGAGACAAATACTGACAGTTTAGAGAGACAAATACTGACAGTTTAGAGAGACAAATACTGACAGTTTAGAGGGACAAATACTGACAGTTTAGAGAGATAAATACTGACAGTTTAGAGAGATAAATACTGTCAGTTTAGAGAGACACATGCTGACAGTTTAGAGAGACAAATACCGACAGTTTAGAGAGACAAATACCGACAGTTTAGAGGGACAACTGCTGACAGTTTAGAGGGACAAATACTGACAGTTTAGAGAGACAAATACTGACAGTTTAGAGAGACAAATACTGACAGTTTAGAGAGACAAATACTGACAGTTTAGAGAGACAAATACTGACAGTTTAGAGAGACAAATACAGACAGTTTAGAGGGACAAATACTGACAGTTTAGAGGGACAAATACTGACAGTTTAGAGAGACAAATACTGACAGTTTAGAGAGACAAATACTGACAGTTTAGAGAGACAAATACTGACAGTTTAGAGAGACAAATACTGACAGTTTAGAGAGACACATACCGACAGTTTAGAGAGATAAATACTGACAGTTTAGAGAGACACATACTGACAGTTTAGAGAGACAAATACAGACAGTTTAGAGAGATAAATACTGACAGTTTAGAGAGACAAATACTGACAGTTTAGAGAGACAAATACCGACAGTTTAGAGAGATAAATACTGACAGTTTAGAGAGACACATACCGACAGTTTAGAGAGATAAATACTGACAGTTTAGAGAGACACATACTGACAGTTTAAAGAGACAAATACAGACAGTTTAGAGAGATAAATACTGACAGTTTAGAGAGACAAATACTGACAGTTTAGAGAGACAAATACTGACAGTTTAGAGAGACACATACCGACAGTTTAGAGAGATAAATACTGACAGTTTAGAGAGACACATACTGACAGTTTAGAGAGACAAATACTGACAGTTTAGAAAGACACATACCGACAGTTTAGAGAGATAAATACTGACAGTTTAGAGAGACACATACTGACAGTTTAGAGAGACAAATACTGACAGTTTAGAGAGACACATACCGACAGTTTAGAGAGATAAATACTGACAGTTTAGAGAGACACATACTGACAGTTTAGAGAGACAAATACAGACAGTTTAGAGAGATAAATACTGACAGTTTAGAGAGACAAAAACTGACAGTTTAGAGAGACAAATACTGACAATTTAGAGAGACAAATACCGACAGTTTAGAGAGACAAATATTGACAGTTTAGAGAGATAAATACTGACAGTTTAGAGGGACAAATACTGACAGTTTAGAGGGACAAATACTGACAGTTTAGAGAGACAAATACTGACAGTTTAGAGGGACAAATACCGACAGTTTAGAGAGACAAATACTGACAGTTTAGAGGGACATATACCGACAGTTTAGAGAGACAAATACTGACAGTTTAGAGAGACAAATACTGACAGTTTAGAGAGATAAATACTGTCAGTTTAGAGGGACCATATACCGACAGTTTAGAGAGACATATACTGACAGTTTAGAGAGACAAATACCGACAGTTTAGAGAGACAAATATCGACAATTTAGAGAGACAAATACCGACAGTTTAGAGAGACAAATATTGACAGTTTAGAGGGACATATACCGACAGTTTGATGAGAGAAACTCACGGAGAGAAATGAGGTTTTTTTTAATGTATGAACGGTATATAAGCTATACACTTACACTGAAACTACATCAGCCTCAGCATGTTCTGATTTTGTTTTTGTTCTCACAACACTTTCAAAAACGTATGAGTACGAAAATACTAAATCACATCGTTATTATATAATATGATTCTGATAATGCGTCAAAAGGCTCAAATTGACAAATATTATCCCGTTATCAGGATATTGGTTCTAACATCTTGTTGTTATTTCATTTTCCCCTACAGAACGTCGTTCCCGTCCATGTATTCCGCCCTGTCTGCCTATTCGGCGATATTCCTCACGGTAAGTTTGCCTGGTGTCACTCAGTACTATTTCTCTAGAAGAATTTGGATATGTGTACATGGCCCATGTCATAAAAAAATATAACAATAATAATTACGTCAGAACGAAAAATTCAAACAATTATGAAAAGCAATACCAATCCCGCGCTCTGTACCCCGTTATGGAAACGTTTCAAGTGCTTCATCCTGGCTCGGAAAATAAAAAACCTACCGTAAACAAATATTGAAAGAATATACATAATGTAGGTAGACATTTTCATTTTATCTTTGTCTAAATGAGTAATTAAAGTACACTCATACTTATGACTATAGGTGACACCATGTATGTCACGTTGCGGAGACATGTTAACTCCTATTTAGTCACGTTGCGTAGACATGTTTACTCCTATTTTGTCACGTAGAGGAGACATGTTTACTCCTATTTAGTCACGTTGCGTAGACATGTTTACTCCTATTTAGTCACGTTGCGTAGACATGTTTACTCCTATTTAGTCACGTTGCGTAGACATGTTTACTCCTATTTAGTCACGTTGCGGACACATGTTTACTCCTATTTTGTCACGTTGCAGAGGCAGGTTTATTTCTATTTTCTTCCGTCCTTAAATGACCTTAGCTTTTAATAGTATGTTAAACATCACAATGCCAATCCTATTTTCTTGTTGATGTTGAAGAAACATTGATAAATAATTGGTTGCTTAAGAACTCTGAGCTATATATGTTCATAATATTGATTAAACCTTGTGCCATGTCAGCTTTATTACGTTATTTTACACGGGTACCCTAACGATACTTGATATTTCGACAAAGAGCTACATGTAGTGAGGGATTATTAGGTAGAAACTTTTTTCTGTGTTGACGGCACCGGCCTACTCGTTACTCGCATTGTTTGTATACTTAAATATCACGTTGGTTACTATATTAATTTCGGTTCATAGTACCGGGTGTACTATATAATCCTGAAAGGAATTTACTTGGTTGACGAAGTGACAATGCAGCACCAATGTAAAACAAATGAAAAAAATACATTTCTATCAATGGCAGCAAGTCTATAAAGTTTTCTGTCCATTATAAAACAGGGGATATCGACATAATAAAGTAACCACAACTCTAACTGGGAATCGATAAAACGAAGACAAAATATAAACACTAATCTATAGTAAGATTAACACAAGAAAAATAAGACCAGGTGTTCGGAAAAAACAAGCGTCTTCTGTTTCACAGACGACACCCGCTGTACAAATCTAGGCCACGACGACACCCGTCATACAAATCTAGGCCACGACGACACCCGTCATACAAATCTAGGTCACGAGGACACCCGTCATACAAATCTAGGCCACGACAACACCCGTCATACAAATCTAGGTCACGACAACACCCGTAATACAGATATAGGTCACAAAGAAACCCGTCATACAAATCTAGGTCACAACGACATCCGTCATACAAATCTAGGTCACGACAACACCCGTCATACAAATCTAGGTCACGAAGACACCCGTCATACAATTCTAGGTCACGAAGAAACCCGTCGTACAAATCTAGGTCAGGAAGAAACCCGTACTACAAATCTAGGTCACAATGACACTCGTCATACAAATCTAGGTCACGACAACACCCATCATACAAATCTAGGTCACGAGGACACCCGTCATACAAATCTAGGTAACGACAACACCCGTCATACAAATCTAATTCACGAGGACACCCGTCATACAAATCTAGGTCACGAGGACACCCGTCATACAAATCTAGGTCACGACAACACCCGTCATACAAATCTAGGTCACGACGACACCCGTCATGCAAATCTAGGTCCTGACGACACCTGTCATACAAATCTAGGCCACGACGACACCCGTCATGTTTGTTTGTTTGTTTATGTTTTACGGCCCATCGACAACTAGGGTCATTTAGGGCCAAACAATATACTATCATGTTTTATTTTTTAAGTTAAAATCAAATAAAATATGTCATTTTTAAAAGCATTCGTATTGTATATTTAGATCATTATGATAAAAAAAAGTTGATTAAAAATGGCAAAATATATATATGTACGAAAAGATTATGTGAACTTTGTGATATAAATAGAACGTCAAAGAGAGTAACGTAAAAGACATCAACGTCTATTAAATAGATCGATTTCTTTCAAGTAGCTAAATATTGTTTTCGAATCCACGGAACTGAAAAGGGTTTTCATATCCGGGACTCGAAAGTATTTATCACGAATGTGCTTGAAATCGGAACATTCTATTAAAAAATGCTCCACTGTGAATTGAGAATCACATGCATAACACACAAGGAACGAATGAGTAGGATATGTGTGCCCGGTACGGAGCCGAGAGAGGACTATTTCCTCTCTATGATCCTTCCGACTTTGTGTTGATGTTTTAAGTTTTGGTTGTACTTTAAAAAGTTTGTTGCTCGTCTCGAGAGACCAGCGTTGCTGCCATTTACTCTGGATGGCAGAACTAATTACAGGTTTGAAATCAGTGTATGGTATTTTGATATTTGTTTGTTGCAGATTTAGAGCATGTTTTGCTTGGCGGTCAACAAGTTCGTTGCCTTTAATTCCGACATGGCTCGGAATCCAAAGTAATGTTATTTTGCATTTTTTTAAGATACGAGATATTCGTAAAACAAGGTTTTGTATGAGTATATTCTTTGGATCTCGTAATTGTAAATTCTGAAGGACAGATAGAGAATCGGAACAAATGATTGCCTTTCTAATGCGTTGTTCATCGATATGGTCGAGGGCCAAATCGATGGCACATGCTTCCGCAGAGAAATAGAGGCACCATCTGGTAAGCGGATCGAAGAGCAATGGTGATCCGTGTAGCATGCTGCGGATACCTTTTCTCCATCTTTTGAGCCATCAGTGTAGATCTGAACGTGATCGGGAAAATCTTTAATGCATTCCCGAAAGGAGGATTTGTGTTCTTCGGGTAATGCACTCGATTTTGTCCTCTCGTGTAGAGTAAGGTTAATATCCGGTGTTTCGACAAGCCATGGCGGTACTTCCGATACGGTGTATTCGCCTATGTTGTCTAAGCTTATGTTAAGTTCATGAAGAAATTTAGAAATTCTAATGCCAAATGTTGGTAAGAGTTTTTGGTTTTGAGTGACTATGTTTCGGTATTGCGGATTGACAACAAGATCAAAAGCTGGGTTTTTCGGGTTGGATTTCAATTGGGCGGCATATTGAAGAGCAAGTTTTTTCCTTCGGTCATTTAAAGATGGTTCATTTGCCTCTACATAAAGGCTCTGCACTGGTGTTGTTCGGAAAGCACCGAGTGCTAAACGTAATCCTTGATTATGGATAGGATCCAACATTTGCAGGTAAGAATTCCGTGCCGATCCATAAACGATGGACCCATAGTCGAGTTTTGATCGAATAAGTGCCCTATAAAGGCGCAAGAGCATTTCACGGTTCCCCCCCCCCCCCCCCCCCCCCCCAGTCAGTATGGGATAGAACGCGTAAAATATTCATTGCCTTTGAGCACTTATCCTTTAGGTGTTTAATATGTGGAACAAAGGAGAGTTTTGAATCGAAAATTAGTTCGAGGAATTTGGTCTGCTCGACAACTGGAATTTTGCTTCCATTCAATGTGAGGTCAGGATCATTATGTGGTTTTCGTTTTTGGCAGAAGTGCATGCAGACAGTTTTTGATCTGGAAAATTTGAAGCCGTTTTCATCTGCCCATGTTTGTAGTTCGCCCAAACATTGTTGAAGTTGTCGTTCTATCGTGTGCATGTCCTTCGATCTATAGCAGATCAAGAAGTCATCAACGAATAGAGATCCTTCAGTTGATTTACCAAGACATTTAGTTATACTGTTGATTTTCAGACCGAAAAGAGTTACGGAAAGGATCCCACCCTGAGGGACTCCCATTTCCTGTTTGGCTGTTTCAGAATACGTTGAGCCAACGCGAACCTTAAAAATCTGTCAGATATGTAGTTTGAAATGAATTTAGGGAGATTCCCACGTACACCAATTTCATGCAGGTCTTTCATAATACCATATTGCCATGTAGTATCGTATGCTTTCTCCAGATCAAAGAACACCGCAACAAGATGTTCCTTCTTTGCGAAAGCTTCTCGAATAAAGGTTTCTAATCTGACCAGGTGGTCTACTGTTCCTCTGCGGTTTCTGAATCCGCTTTGGAGTGGACTCAAAATATTATTGGATTCAAGGAACCAAACTAGTCTTGTTTGTCATCCGTTCAAGTGTTTTACAGATGCAGCTTGTTAGAGAGATAGGGCGATAATTATTTGGTTCATTGGCGTCATTACCAGGTTTTGGAATTGGAATAATTGTAGATTCCTTCCAAGACTCGGGGATCTTACCGGAAGCGTATACTTGATTAAAAATATATAAGAGACATCGTAATGATGATTCTGGTAAATGTTTCAGGAATTGGTACGGAATTTCATCTGGCCCAGCTTCTGAATCGGTCGATCTTTTTAGCGATTCAAGCAACTCCTGGAGATCGAAAGGCTTGTTGTAACTCTCTGTGTTGGATGATTTGAAGTTAAGACGTTTCTTTTCTTTGTCTTTTTTGAAAGTTTGGACTTTTGGAGTGATTTTTTAGCGGATGAGTTCTGGGCTATATTCTTAGCAAATGCATTTGCAATTTCAGATGTAGAAGAGAAAATTTGGCTATTGTTGATAAGATGGGATTCTGGTGCTGTTTTTCGTTTTCCACTTATTTTTCTTATCTGATCCCATATCTTTTTTGATGATGTGATTGAAGATATTTTAGAAGTGTATTCCTTCCAGCTATTCTTTTTGTCCGACTTAATAGATCGCCGAGCCTTCGCCCTCCAAATTTTAAAATTATTGTAATTTTCAGTTGTAGGGGAAGTCAGGAATCGTCTTAAAGCTGCCTTTCGGTCGGATCTATTGATAAAAGATTCTTCAGATAAAAGGAACTTTGTACGTTTTGGGACGGACTTTGGTATCGTTTTTGTGGCAATAGAAGTTATCGTTTCAGTGAATGTTTTAATTGGGTCATCGAGGTTAGTGAATTTTTCTACAGTAAGCTCCTCGTTGCACAGGTGTTTAAATTGGCCCCAATCTGCTTTGTGCACATTCCACCGAGGAAGTGGTTTATCAAGAGGGGTCCCAATATTCCTAAGAAAAATAGGGAAGTGGTCACTCCCACATAGATCATCATTTACCCTCCAGTCATAATCGAGTAAAATGGATGGATGGCATAATGATAGGTCTATGTGGGTACGAGAGCCTGTAGCAGGGTGTAGATATGTTGGAGTATTATTGTTAAAAAGACACAGGTTGTTTTTATCTATAAATTCCTCAATACGTCTTCCTCTCTCATCTGTGTTGGGGGAGCCCCACAGACTGTTATGCCCATTAAAATCTCCGAGAATTATGTATGGTGCTGGGAGTTGCGAGACGAGGTTATTAAGTTGCTCACAAGTGAAAACAATACTCGGAGGAAGATAAATTGAACAGACAGTTACTTGTCTGTGCAAAGTTGCACAGACAGCAACAGCCTGTAAATTTGTGTTTAACGTGATAATTCTGTGAGGAATAGTTTTATGGACAGCTACAGCTGCGCCACCTCTGTTTCCTACCGTTGCGATGCTATTGTAGAGCGAGACATTTCTGAAAGTAATTGGGTTTTTTAACATGACCTCCTGCAGGCAAAATAATGCAGGTCTAAATTCTTTTGATAAATTTTGAAACTCTTCTAAATTTGCCCTTAGTCCGCATATGTTCCATTGTATGATAAAATTGTTCGTATTGCTGACCACTACCCAGGTTCGTGATGGACGCTCTTTGGACTGACAGGACTACTTGGAGTAGGTTGTCTGGTAACAGCAGCATTGATGTCACCAAACTCGCTGTCGTCCGCAAGAACGTCGTACCTGTTATGACCATGGATAAGGTCATTTGAGCCTTTGCTGGGCTTTGTGTTGTTTAAGGAAGGTAATCTGTGTAGTTTTACCTTCGGTTTTCTTTGGTCTTGAGGTGGTGTGGTTGCTGGTCGTTTATTGGTGTTACCAGCAATCTTTTTAAGGTCTGACGGCTGTGATACAGTCCGTCTATGGTGGGTGACCCTCGGCGTCGATGTTTGTGTTATATGGCGTGCAGGTGTATGTGCTGAAGGTGCTGGCATATAGGTCTTGATAACTACCGTTTCGTCAGGCTGGGAAGGTCTAACTGATGTTGAGGTGGTCTTAGACGCTACCCTTCCTGACTTGAAACGGCATGCCAAACCGAAAAGAATCTTGTCATTCCTTTCGTCCATCAAAGGTGGAACCTCCGCACTGAAAGTTGGCTTATCAAAGTAAGCTTGTACTTTCTTATCGCTGACTGTAATTTGATGCTGTTGTGTTTTGGATTTTGTTATTGATGCATAGGACAACGCAGCAGGGTCATTACTCTCGACCGCTCTCCTGGCGTCAGGGAAGGAAATTTTGCGGGTATATTTTACCCGCAGAACTTCCCTTTCCTTCTTCCAGGAAAGACAGTCTCGAGATGAGGCTGTATGGTTGCCCTTGCAATTAACACATCGTTTGCCGGTAATATCGCAACTATCAGCGTCATTATGGCCCTCTCGTCCGCAGTGTTCTCTCCGCCTGCATCTGTCCTCATGATGGCCGTACCTCTGGCAGTTACGGCATCGTAGAGGATTCGGTATGTAGGGCGAGACGTTACATCTCATGTAACCTACCATTACCGATGGAGGAAGGTTTGGCACTGCGAACGTGAGGACGAACGTATTTGTGCTTACTGTTTGGCGTTTTATTTTGATCCGCCTTACCTCCGAGATCGGGATATTCTCCGATTTGAAATGTTGCAGAATCTCTGCGTCAGTGTCGTTCTGCAAGGCAGGGCATCTGATTACCCCCTTGCTGAAGTTAAGGGACTGATAGGCCCTAACATGGACATTGATCCCAGAAAATTCCGACAATTTCAAGAGATTATCCGCCTGTTGCTTGCGGAAAACCTCAACAAGGAGGTCTCCCGATGTCAAGGGCTTAACGGATTTGGCAGTACCTAGGCATCCTTTAATAGTTTTCTGGATGATGGTTGGCGATAGCGATGATATTTTCTTCCCAGTCTCCTTCGCTGATATAAGGAGATACTGAGGGAAAGTCGTATCGGACGTTGTGTTGTTTAGGTTATTATTCTGGTTTGGTTTGGTTTGGGTTTTGGGGTTTTGGGTTTATTTGACACCCGTCATACAAATCTGGTCAAACCCAGGTTAGGTAACATTCCCAAAATGATAACTGGAGTGGTGCATCACATATATCTGACATTTCCCAACGGATCGTGATATGTATGAGGCCTGACACGGTACTGCATTCTTCGTTCATTTTGTACTCTATACATATGTACCATGGACAGTGAGTGAGTGTTTGTAAAATGTTGATAACTTTGTTATTGTCAACGGTAAAATATTCAAGTTGGTCAATCCCTCTAACCTTATGATGTTTGTCTGCAAAGCTCTGTCATTATAAATACCATTACAAGACAGTTAATCACTTATGTCCTATGCATTTTTAATTACATTTTGTCTAGAATGAGGTGAACTTTATCCGTCACTGTGGCAACAGTTATGACGTCATAAAGGGCAGGGCGCTTAAAGAAATTAAATCTTTTTTACATCACTCTTATTTCTAGATAGTCTTATCGCGGCATCGTCACACCAATGTCATTATAGCCAAAAGTGCAGCATTGCGTCAGTACAGCATCTCCTTAATGATACAGACTGACTTAACGAGCGGTGATGACGCAGCGGTATCTTATATTTATTAACACACGTTCTCACATAACCCAATAGAGCCCCAACCAATTTACGTGTTCCACTATAATTACTTACATAGTACAAACTTTACTTTTGAGAGTACAGGCAAATGCTGACACTGGCCACACTGTGTAATGTATATTTTGACGTTATTGATGTAATCTGGAAGGGCTTACGTACACGTATATATTTACCAGGCTGTTACTGGAAATCTGTAGATCATATACTGACAGGAACTAGAAACGCAATTAGAAATTGTCCTGTTTACTACGGGAAATAACAAAAATATGTTATAGAATGTAATAATGGTGTAAGTGAAAGATAAGAAACCACTCTGTCGTCTGACGAAATATCATCCACGCACGTTTAGTACCCATTAATTTCAGGTTGATCCAATTGTACCCCTCTAAAAAAAGACCTGGGCCTATCAATATCTTGTATGCCGTGTTTGAGCTGCACTTGTTGCACGGACTCTCTTGGCCAGGGTAATGACCCTCCGTATTGGTCTACGATTCCATTCCTCATCCAGCGCCAATGTCAACTGAGTGACGTTGATTGGAGGGTTCGGCCTTCGTCTTATCCTTCGGTCCAACTCGTTCCATAATTGTTCTGTCGGGGAAATGTCAGGGTTTCATGGAAGCCAGTCTAGGGTCAGGATAGTGTTTGTTGAGAGATAATCTCGTCAAAATCAAATCATTTTCTTGCTTGAACGTCAGTCGACGTTGCTGTACTTAAGGTACAACATGCAGAACGTAAATAGTAACTAAAGAAATCGAAATATCATGAGCAATCCCTCCCCATACCACGGCCGACCTCCACCAAACGATCATTCTCGATCACGTAATAATCCGCACAGCGCTCGTGGACACGTCTACACACAATGCGGCAGTCTGCTTGATAAACCAAGAACCTTGACTCACCCAAGAACAAGACCCTTCGCCGACATTACATTGAAAAGCGATTTAAGGAATGTGCATTCGGCCATTGCATCCGTACGGCAGGTCGCCGCATTATAAGTTGTTGGCCGATATATGGCCACCCCGATCTCAGACCGAATGCGCAATGCTGATTACGCACATTTTTTTGATCGATTGGAACATGATGATGCCCCATTGTGCACCTTGCTGCTTCCTTGGAAACTGTGAGAAAACGATTTATCGACAATTTGTTGTATACAAATTGATTTGCGACATGGTCAAGGTTAATTCTTTGCGTTCAAAATATGAGAAATCATGACGGATATGGCTGAAGAATTGCTCACAGAAATTATAAACCGATCCTTATGACTGACCTTCAGACTGGGCTCGGGTATCCTGTGTTTCTCGGGTTATCCTGTTTTTTACGCTATTCTTTGAACAGTCAGCATTCGCAGTTTGGATTACGCATTGTGAATAGTGTAGCCTAGAAAGGAAGCCTTAACGGGCGAACCTTTGTCAAGTTTCAAAGGTGTAATCATTATCTACCACACGATTTCAACACATCTGTTTGTTTGTCGCGACATAATCCAAAGACAAACAGAGGGTAATCGAAAGCGGGACCCCTGGATTGTGATGATGAAATTCGTGTCATGATATGAACGTCATTACTGCAAGCAAACTACAAAATAACTAGATATTAAGTACATAAAGAGTATACCCCATATGAATGACGTGACAATGGTAATACATAATGTCTTTCACCTAGGCGGCTTGGGTTCGAATCCCCGTTCGAACGTGAATAGTTATGAGGTCACCTGACCGATTGGGTGTGGTTTCTCCGGGTACTACGGTTTTCTCTCACAGGAAAATCCCCTCGCGCGCTTCCCTCCTTCCATGTGGGCCAACAATTAAACTTATGTAGCGTAGCGAGGATAATGCTTTTTGTGTGATCTAGGGTGTATACTCTATACATTTTCTACCTTTTGAGCTTCCCCTAATTATTCAAAACGAGGCTGTACTCTAGATGGCACAAAAAACGCGAGTTTTGATTTTGAAGAGAATTTTGTCACCAAACTTCCTCTCCCCATATCAGATCCATGTGTATGTTTTATACGACGTTTTTACTCTGTTGTCGTTTTCTAAATGCAGTTTTCACCACAGGTGTGGTGACCTGTTTCTTTGTTTTATTTTGATCATTATATCAGTTTTTGTAGGTGCCTTTTTGGACACAATTTTTTCAAAGTGTTATTTTTATCTGTTGTTAATTGAGATTTCGTATTATGATGTGATAATTTTGATCACATTATCCGAGATATCAAGTGTTGCCATGGATATTCCAGTCATTCAATAAATTGACAATCAATCTCAATTCTGATCTTTGTTAAACATATATGTCAGCGACTCTTGGAGGAAGAAACTGAGCTTCCGTAGCAGCCGGTGTATATTACATCTGTTTGGACGTGACATAGCGAACACAAAGAGTGATTTATATAAGTTGATATAATTTGTTTCGTAGTTGTTGCTAAATAGATAATAATGTCTTAGTTAACCTTTATCTGTTTGTAGATTTATCTACACGGAGCCATGCGTACTCGCTCCGTGCGCATCATTCGGCCTTTCCTGTCACTGGCATTTGTCATGTTGGCGTTGTTGTGTGGACTAACAGAATACGGGCTGAGCGTGAGCCACTGGGATGATATCGTCGTCGGTCTGGCTATGGGCGTGGTCGTTGCTGTCTATTTTGTAAATATTAAATACTGGATGAACAAGTCTCCGACCATTCGTTATTAATATCAGCATTTTAATCATAATAATGTTCATGGTAAATTATGTTAATGATATAATGTATTATGTCATGTGATCAAGAATATTGCAATCTTTTATTTTGTTTTCATTTCGGTGATGTGTGAATTATTTTCCCCCGTTTTCTGTTTTCTCAGCATGACCAGGATCCTTGTTATATAATCCCCTGCTTCAGTGTGTGTATGTTGTGACCATTTTGTGACATATTTCATTTTATTACATTTTTACCAGTGAAATATCAAAAATTATTCATTCTGTAAAAGTGATATTTTTCACTAGTGAAAAATATCACTTTTGCTGATTTGACCAATCAAACTCATGATTAGAAAATACCAAAATAATTGACCAATCAGAAAGCCCGACATATATGTCAGCACCTGGACAGGGGGAACTACTGTTTTTGTTTACAAATTATCGCTGTAGGCCTAGTTAGCATACGGGGTAGGTTTTTCGTTAATAAAAAATGTAATAAACAGAATATCTAACAGTGTCTTCAGTAATACCAAATATATTTCACTCGTGTGGCTAATATTTTGATATTTTTCACTCGTGCTGCGCACTCGTGAAAAATATCAAAATATTAGCCCCACTCGTGAAATATATTTGGTATTACTGAAGACACTGTTAGATATCCTCTATGTCTAATTTTTGATAACTTGGGTTAAATCAATCTAAAATACACACGTTTTACAGATTTTCTATGTTAATACGAAAACCGTGTGGTATTACAGTTATATAACGCGCATTCTTATTGGTGACAAACTCGACGAAGCCCGATATGGTTTAATGTTTATTTTCCATTACCTCAAATATTTAAGATATTTACATATTTCAGAGTGAGTCATAGTTTCCTTTGTTGTTTCATTCTGCTACATCTTTTTGTCAAATTGTTAGAACAGCAAAGTCTATACTGTCACAATGAAATCGATGACGTCACAATAGTTTTCACGAGATAAAGTGTTATAGTCTCACATTGACATATTGTATGTTGTACGAATTGCCGTAAACAAATGAAGATAACGTATTTAATACGTTTACCCTCAGTTTGATATGTTCCCAAAATGGATGAGAATTCGCCTTTGCATGGCGTGTCTTGTAAACCCATGCCTTTTCCGGATTAGGTCGTTCGCTTGATGTAAGCACCATTCGGTACTAACGGGTCCTTTGTTTTTATATTCACAGGGATCAGCTATCCTACACAATTTCCGGGAACACGTGCCCGAAAAGATTGTTTTGTCCCTGCTACACCGCTTCCTATTGGATAATCAGATATTAGAGGAACTTATGAAGGAGGTATGTTGACAGATATTACAAAACTTACGGAACAGAAAGCTGGGTTTAATAAGTGCGTGTAGGGTGAGGTCATTTGAGTTAAGGTTCTGTGATGAAAACATTCAACACGTCATTAAGTTTAACTTTGATTCCACTGAGACCATAAAAAGAATTCCTGTTTTAATCATATATTTTATTATATTAAGTGTTTAAATGCTTATCGGTTCTATACGTGGACCCTATTAACTCGTTTCAACTAACTCGATCCAATTAAACTCGTCCGTCCGTACCAACTCGTCCTGACCAAAGCGACCATACCAACTATACGGCATGACGTCACTAATAACTCCACCATACCAACTATACGGCATGACTTACTAATAACTCGACCATACCAACTATACGGCATGACTTACTAATAACTCCACCATACCAACTATACGGCATGACTTACTAATAACTCCACCATACCAACTATACGGCATGACTTACTAATAACTCAACCAAACCAACTATACGGCATGACTTACTAATAACTCCACCATACCAACTATACGGCATGACGTCACTAATAACTCGACCATACCAACTATACGGCATGACTTACTAATAACTCCACCATACCAACTATACGGCATGACTTACTAATAACTCGTCCATACCAACTATACGGCATGACTTACTAATAACTCCACCATACCAACTATACGGCATGACTTACTAATAACTCCACCATACCAACTATACGGCATGACTTACTAATAACTCCACCATACCAACTATACGGCATGACTTACTAATAACTCAACCATACCAACTATACGGCATGACTTACTAATAACTCAACCATACCAACTATACGGCATGACTTACTAATAACTCCACCATACCAACTATACAACATGACTTCACCAATAACTCGTCCGTACCAACTATACAACATGACTTACTAATAACTCGACCATACCAACTATACTACATGACTTCACCAATAACTCGACCATACCAACTATACAACATGACTTCACTAATAACTCCACCATACCAACTATACAACATGACTTCACCAATAACTCGACCATACCAACTATACAACATGACTTCACCAATAACTCGACCATACCAACTATACAACATGACTTCACTAATAACTCGACCATACCAACTATAAAACATGACTTACTAATAACTCCACCATACTAACGATACAACATGACTTCACCAATAACTCGTCCGTACCAACTCGTCCCGACCAAAGCGACCATACCAACTACAATGTATACGACATGACTTCACTAATAACTCGACCCAACAAAGTCAATACGGTCATTTACACCCTACAAACTCTACTCACTAACTCGCTGACCTTGACCTGACCAACTAGTTCCTCTCCCGACCAGCACGACCAAGATGACTCGATGTGACCATCTCGACCTAATTATAATACTAGCCAGCATTGGCGGTAACGGTAACCGTTGCATGGTCCAGCGGGGTCACGGACGACTGAATTTTAACTGAAGAACATGTAGCTCACTGTGAAATTCAATTGAATCTAGACCACGTGTCTAAAAGTTATATTAGAAATACCGAACCCGAGTTTCTTTTTTCCGCTAATATACCTGCACTTATATAAAATCCAATGGAGGAATGTGCTGAATGTGGGATATGGGCCTGTCGAAACTTCAACTCAAGCAGAGGATGTGGGGTCACAGTTGTTTGGTATACTGACCATGTCGTAAGGACACGTGTTGACACAATTCCACACGACAGGCAACGCTGGTAGCCTATAAATCACGAGCGACCACGTACGGAAACACAAACATGTCCCAAGATTGGCTAGAATTTCAGTCTGAAAATCTTTATATGAGATTTTTGAGTTTTACGTTTGGTTTTTCCCGTTATATAAAAAAATTGCTTGTGCTTTTAAAGATAAAAAATAGCTTTTCTATACATGTAACAGACCTCACAATATCGTTTTGGCCCATATGCCTCGTGCTTCATTCATATTTTTGTTTCATTTCTTATTTCTTAGAAAAGGTGACCGGGAAAGGTCACTGGTCAGTAATAGTCACCATTCGTCGGATTCTATTCTCGTGACATCTCATGAATTTACAAATGCATGATAATAATGTAAACATGGTTTCGACCCCGACTTTGGTGAATTAATTAGCTGTTGAAAAAATCTTCACGCTAATATACTCGATATAAATCTAAACCTTTCGAAGTTTAAATCCTTTAATAAGAACATGCTTACATCATTTATCGTATATCTAACTTCATTTTACAAAACGTTTCCCCAACAGATAGCGGTATTGTAACTTTAAATAATTTGTAAAATTAGCTGCAAAGGTCTAGTATCAAGCTGAACGTTGAATGATTTGTGTTAATCTTTATTATGAAATTCCACTTTGTTGAGAGCAGACTCTATGCATCAAGAGAATCACTTGTTGACAGTTTTTGTTTTGTTAGAACTCTTCACAATCTCCAGAAATTGGACGTAAAAGTTATTGGTCACCGTTTCAGTATCCATTAAAGTTTTCTCATATCAAAGACAGAACAGTCTCTGGAAAATAACTTAAATAATGCATGACACTTCTATGGACCGCCAGCTAATGATTTACACTGTCTGGGCCGCCAGCTAATGATTTACACTGTCTGGGCCGCCAACTATTGATTTACACTGTCTGGACCGCCAAGTATTGATTTACACTGTCTGGACCGCTAGCTATATATTTACACTGTCTGGGCCGCAAACTATTGATTTACACTGTCTGGACCGCCAACTATTGATTTACACTGTCTTGACCGCCAACTATTGATTTACACTGTCTTGACCGCCAACTATTGATTTACACTGTCTGGGCCGCCAGCTAATGATTTACACTGTCTGGACCGCCAACTATTGATTTACACTGTCTGGACCGCCAGCTATTGATTTACACTGTCTGGGCCGCCAGCTAATGATTTACACTGTCTGGACCGCCAGCTAATGATTTACACTGTCTGGACCGCCAACTATTGATTTACACTGACTGGACCGCCAACTATTGATTTACACTGTCTGGACCGCCAGCTAATGATTTACACTGTCTGGACCGCCAACTATCGATTTACACTGTCTGGACCGCTAGCTATATATTTACACTGTCTGGACCGCCAACTATTGATTTACACTGTCTGGACCGCCAACTATCGATTTACACTGTCTGGACCGCCAACTATCGATTTACACTGTCTTGACCGCCAACTATTGATTTACACTGTCTGGACCGCCAACTATCGATTTACACTGTCTGGACCGCCAACTATTGATTTACACTGTCTGGACCGCCAACTATTGATTTACACTGTCTTGACCGCCAACTATTGATTTACACTGTCTGGACCGCCAACTATCGATTTACACTGTCTGGACCGCCAACTATCGATTTACACTGTCTGGACCGCCAACTATCGATTTACACTGTCTGGACCGCCAACTATCGATTTACACTGTCTGGACCGCCAACTATCGATTTACACTGTCTGGACCGCCAACTATTGATTTACACTGTCTGGACCGCCAACTATTGATTTACACTGTCTGGGCCGCCAGCTAATGATTTACACTGTCTGGACCGCCAACTATTGATTTACACTGTCTTGACCGCCAACTATTGATTTACACTGTCTGGACCGCCAACTATTGATTTACACTGTCTGGACCGCCAACTAATGATTTACACTGTCTGGACCACCAACTATTGATTTACACTGTCTGGACCGCCAACTATATATTTACACTGTCTGGACCGCCAACTATTGATTTACACTGTCTGGACCGCCAACTATTGATTTACACTGTCTGGGCCGCCAACTATCGATTTACACTGTCTGGACCGCCAACTATTGATTTACACTGTCTTGACCGCCAACTATTGATTTACACTGTCTGGACCGCCAACTATTGATTTACACTGTCTGGGCCGCCAACTATCGATTTACACTGTCTGGACCGCCAACTATTGATTTACACTGTCTGGGCCGCCAACTATCGATTTACACTGTCTGGACCGCCAACTATCGATTTACACTGTCTGGACCGCCAACTATCGATTTACACTGTCTGGACCGCCAACTATCGATTTACACTGTCTGGACCGCCAACTATTGATTTACACTGTCTTGACCGCCAACTATTGATTTACACTGTCTGGACCGCCAACTATTGATTTACACTGTCTGGACCGCCAACTATCGATTTACACTGTCTGGACCGCCAACTATTTAATTATTATAGCTCTGTCGATAGAGCATTGTTACCCCAGAGTATTGTCAAGAGATGGAATAGTGCCCGAGCCGAACAACAGGGCCAAAATGGGTTTAGTACAACACCCTTACAATTTGTATAACATTCACTGAAATCGGCGTAGTGATTTAAAAGAATGGCATGATAACAAATCTTACAAATATCTTTCATGATTGATGGTATGTTACATGTTTATAAGTTGTTTTATAAAACAGATAACTTAACTTATAGATATCATGTAATTTTCTTATAAAAAATGTCATTTCATAAAGTTCAGCATTGGTACTCTGAATAGCTTGTCTGGTCCTGTACGGCTGGATGTTGTGTTTCAATCTGGTTATTATCTGTTTTTGGGCCATATTGGATCCCAGTTGATTGACGTAATATATTTCACCACAGTAGATATTATAATAAGATACACATATACCTAGACATTACATTACTTTACACCTCATCTTATAATTACTGATATAGCGATTAGGAAGTGTGAATAAAGGATGGTGGTTTACAATTCAGACGATTACCAAAGTCGACCGGAAACCTAGGTCTAATTTAATACAAAGTTAGCAAATCTAAACGTTAGCAAGGAGTGTTTAAAAAGGGTGATTACATAATTCGACAGTTGACAAAGCAGACTTGTTTTTTAACAGAAGATGATGACGAAATTCGGTCAACTTTGATTTTGAAGTTTGTTATGCCATTGAGAAGTACGGGAATGAATATTTTTCTAACTACATATGTAGGCTACCCTTGTCTCAACCCTTATGTTTAGGTTCTCCCTTGATCCATTTGTTGTGCCTGTTTGATTTTGAGTCTCTTCCGGAAACCAAAGTGGGTTACTGTTGAAGGTTACCATTGCTGTTTTTAATTCATAGAAAGCTGTTCTTAGATATCTCTCAGTTCACACATAGGTTCTCCTTGTTATCAAATCATTAAAGTAGAGAAAAAATCAGTCTTACATAGAACCAATTAAGATAATCAAAGTAGAGAAAAGATCAGACTTATATAGAACCAGTTAAGATCATCAAAGTAGAGAAAAGATCAGTCTTACATAGAACCAATTAAGATAATCAAAGTAGAGACAATATCAGTCTACATAGAACCAATTAAGATAATCAAAGTAGAGACAATATCAGTCTTACATAGAACCATTTAAGATAATCAAAGTAGAGACAATATCAGTCTTACTTAGAACAAGTTAAGATAATCAAAGTAGAGAAAAGATCAGTCTTACATAGAACCAAGAAACATTATTCAATGACGGGCGCCAAGACCTTTTTTTGTAGCAGACGATGACATTTGACATTTGACGAAGGAGGTATACCGAGTATAAACCGACTGTGACTGTTTCGGGTGCCAGCGAATTTGTAGTTTTGAGGAAGTACATTGTAGATAAAGAAATTTTATTGAAAATATGACAATATTTTCTTTACATCCTGGTCAGTCATCATTCGGTTAACGATAGAACTAGGAGACTGACATCGGAAAACGTGTTACGATAGAGGAATGACATCGGAAAATCTCGTGAAACTATTGGACAATGACATCGGAAAACCTCGTGTTACTATTGGAGAATGACATCGGAAAACCTCGTGTTACTATAGGAGAATGACATCGGAAACCCTCGTGTCACTATAGGAGAATGACATCGGAAACCCTCGTGTTATTATAGGAGAATGACATCGGAATACCTCGTGTTACTATTGGAGAATGACATCGGAAACCCTAGGATTACTATTGGAGAATGGCATCGGTAAACCTCGTGTTGCTATAGGAAAATCTCGTGTCACTATAGGAGAATGACATCGGAAACCCTCGTGTTACTATTGGAGAATGACATCGGAAAACCTCGTGTCACTATAGGAGAATGACATCGGAAACCCTCGTGTTACTATAGGAGAATGACATCGGAATACCTCGTGTTACTATAGGAGAATGACATCGGAAACCCTCGTGTCACTATAGGAGAATGACATCTGAAAACTCCGTGTTACTGTAGGAGAATGACATCGGAAAATCTCGTGTCACTATAGGAGAATGACATCGGAAACCCTCGTGTTACTTTTGGAGAATGACATCTGAAAACTCCGTGTTACTATAGAAGAATGACATCGGTAAACCTCGTGTTACTATAGGAGAATGACATCTGAAAACTCCGTGTTACTATAGAAGAATGACATCGGAAACCCTCGTGTTACTATAGGAGAATGACATCGGAAACCCTCGTGTTACTATAGGAGAATTACATCTGAAATCCTCTTGTTACTATAGAAGAATGACATCGGAAAACCTCGTGTTACTATAGGAGAATGACATCTGAAAACTCCGTGTTACTGTAGGAGAATGACATAGGAAAAGCTCGTGTTACTATTGGAGAATGACATCGGAAAACCTCGTGTTACTATAGGAGAATGACATCGGAAACCCTCGTGTCACTATAGGAGAATGACATCGGAAACCCTCGTGTTATTATAGGAGAATGACATCAGAAAACCTCGTGTTACTATAGGGAATGACATCCGAAAACCTCGTGTCACTATAGGAGAATGACATCTGAAAACTCCGTGTTACTGTAGGAGAATGACATCGGAAAACCTCGTGTCACTATTAGGAGAATGACATAGGAAAAGCTCGTGTTACTATAGGAGAATGACAATCCTGAAAACCTCGTGTTACTATAGGAGAATGACATCGGAAACCCTCGTGTCACTATAGGAGAATGACATCTGAAAACTCCGTGTTACTGTAGGAGAATGACATCGGAAAATCCTCGTGTCACTATAGGAGAATGACATCGGAAACCCTCGTGTTACTATTGGAGAATGACATCGGAAAACCTCGTGTCACTATAGGAGAATGACATCGGAAACCCTCGTGTTACTATAGGAGAATGACATCGGAATACCTCGTGTTACTATAGGAGAATGACATCGGAAACCCTCGTGTCACTATAGGAGAATGACATCTGAAAACTCCGTGTTACTGTAGGAGAATGACATCGGAAAATCTCGTGTCACTATAGGAGAATGACATCGGAAACCCTCGTGTTACTTTTGGAGAATGACATCTGAAAACTCCGTGTTACTATAGAAGAATGACATCGGTAAACCTCGTGTTACTATAGGAGAATGACATCTGAAAACTCCGTGTTACTATAGAAGAATGACATCGGAAACCCTCGTGTTACTATAGGAGAATGACATCGGAAACCCTCGTGTTACTATAGGAGAATTACATCTGAAATCCTCTTGTTACTATAGAAGAATGACATCGGAAAACCTCGTGTTACTATAGGAGAATGACATCTGAAAACTCCGTGTTACTGTAGGAGAATGACATAGGAAAAGCTCGTGTTACTATTGGAGAATGACATCGGAAAACCTCGTGTTACTATAGGAGAATGACATCGGAAACCCTCGTGTCACTATAGGAGAATGACATCGGAAACCCTCGTGTTATTATAGGAGAATGACATCAGAAAACCTCGTGTTACTATAGGGAATGACATCCGAAAACCTCGTGTCACTATAGGAGAATGACATCTGAAAACTCCGTGTTACTGTAGGAGAATGACATAGGAAAAGCTCGTGTCACTATTGGAGAATGACATCAGAAAACCTCGTGTTACTATAGGGAATGACAAATCCGAAAACCTCGTGTTACTATAGGAGAATGACATCGGAAACCCTCGTGTCACTATAGGAGAATGACATCTGAAAACTCCGTGTTACTGTAGGAGAATGACATCGGAAAATCTCGTGTCACTATAGGAGAATGACATCGGAAAACTCCGTGTTACTGTAGGAGAATGACATCGGAAAATCTCGTGTCACTATAGGAGAATGACATCTGAAAACCTCGTGTTACTGTAGGAGAATGACATCGGAAAATCTCGTGTCACTATAGGAGAATGACATCGGAAACCCTCGTGTTACTTTTGGAGAATGACATCTGAAAACTCCGTGTTACTATAGAAGAATGACATCGGTAAACCTCGTGTTACTATAGGAGAATGACATCGGAAAATCTCGTGTCACTATAGAAGAATGACATCGGAAACCCTCGTGTTACTTTTGGAGAATGACATCTGAAAACTCCGTGTTACTATAGAAGAATGACATCGGTAAACCTCGTGTTACTATAGGAGAATGACATCTGAAAACTCCGTGTTACTATAGAAGAATGACATCGGAAACCCTCGTGTTACTATAGGAGAATGACATCGGAAACCCTCGTGTTACTATAGGAGAATTACATCTGAAATCCTCTTGTTACTATAGAAGAATGACATCGGAAACCATCGTGTTACAATAGGAGAATGACATCGGAAACCCTCGTGTTACCATAGGAGAATGACATCTGAAATCCTCTTGTTACTATAGGAGAATGACATCGGAAAACCTCGTGTTACTATAGAAGAATGACATCGGAAAACCTCGTGTCACTATAGGAGAATGACATCTGAAAACTCCGTGTTACTGTAGAAGAATGACATCGGAAACCCTCGTGTTACTATAGGAGAATGACATCGGAAACCCTCGTGTTACTATAGGAGAATAACATCTGAAATCCTCGTGTTACTATAGAAGAATGACATCGGAAACCCTCGTGTTACTATAGGAGAATGACATCGGAAACCCTCGTGTTACTATAGGAGAATGACATCTGAAATCCTCTTGTTACTATAGGAGAATGACATCGGAAAACCTCGTGTTACTATAGGGAATGACATCGGAAAACCTCGTATCACTATAGGAGAATGACATCGGTAAGCCTCGTGTCACTATAGGAGAATGACATCGGAATACCTCGTGTTACTATAGGAGAATGACATCGGAAAGCCTCGTGTTACTATAGGAGAATGACATCGGAAACCCTCGTGTTACTATTGGAGAATGGAATCGGTAAACCTCGTGTTACTATAGGAGAATGACATCGGAATACCTCGTGTTACTATTGGAGAATGACATCTGAAAACTCCGTGTTACTATAGAAGAATGACATCGGAAAATCTCATGTCACTTTAGGAGAATGACATCGGAAACCCTCGTGTTACTATTGGAGAATGACATCTGAAAACTCCGTGTTACTATAGAAGAATGACATCGGTAAACCTCGTGTTACTATAGGAGAATGACATCTGAAATCCTCTTGTTACTATAGGAGAATGACATCGGAATACCTCGTGTTACTATGAGAGAATGACATCGGAAACCCTCGTGTTACTATAGGAGAATGACATCGGAAAACCTCGTGTTACTATAGGAGAATGACATCGGAAACCCTCGTGTTACTATTGGAGAATGGAATCGGTAAACCTCGTGTTACTATAGGAGAATGACATCGGAAACCCTCGTGTTGCTATAGGAAAATCTCGTGTCACTATAGGAGAATGACATCTGAAAACTCCGTGTTACTATAGAAGAATGACATCGGAAACCCTCGTGTCACTATAGGAGAATGACATCGGAATGCGTCATGTTACTATAGGAGAATGACATCGGAATACCTCGTATTACTATAGGGAATGACATCGGAAACCCTCGTGTTTCTATAAGAGAATAACATCGGAAACCCTCGTGTGACTATAGGAGAATGACATCGGAATACCTCGTGTTACTATAGGAGAATGGCATCGGAAACCCTCGTGTTACTATAGGAGAATGACATCGGAAACCTTCGTGTTACTATTGGAGAATGGCATCGGTAAACCTCGTGTTACTATAGGAGAATGACATTGGAATACCTCGTGTTACTATAGGAGAATGACATCGGAAACCCTCGTGTTACTATAGGAGAATAACATCGGTAAACCTCGTGTTACTATTGGAGAATGACATTAACATCAGATAACAGTAACTAAACGCTAAACACAGTAAATGATACCCGCCACACACTTCTGTACAATGATTACATATCACAGCGTGTTTTAAAAACATGATAAATATCATTCTTGACAATTAAAAAAATACAAACAGATTTTCTTTTTTTGCACTTCAGCGGTCGAAAATATAGACACGACGACTCCGATTGATGACTAGATTGATAGTCCCTGTAGACTAATATGTCGGGACCTGAATATCAACTATTGACACAGCCTTCCTGTTGCCTTATTAATGAGAAGTGGGGTGTAAATATTAATTGCTTTGAATCGATTTCGAATATTGTCTGATAGGAATCGTTCGGTATGTTTGTTTATGGTGACGAGAAATCACGAACAGGATACTGTTGTATGTTAACGTACGTTTGGAAACACACACGGCTGTATATAATTATAAAACATGACGTAAAGTAAACACTGATCACAGTAACATATGAATCACGATTCTATCACACAGACTACATTTAAGTACAATCTCGTGGTATCCTAGTAAACATTGGTACACTCTCGTGCTATCTTTGTATACATTGGTACACTCTCGTGCTATCTTTGTACACATTGCTACACTCTCGTGCTATCTTTGTACACATTGCTACACTTTTGCTATCTTTGTACACATTGGTACACTCTTGCTATCTTAGTACACATTGGTACACTCTCATGATATCTTTGTACACATTGCTACACTCTCGTGCTATCTTTGTACACATTGCTACACTCTCGTGCTAACTTAGTACACATTGCTACACTTTTGCTATCTTTGTATACATTTGTACACTCTTGCTATCTTAGTACACATTGGCACACTCTCATGCTATCTTAGTACACATCGGTACACTCTCGTGCTATCTTAGTACACATTGGTACACTCTCGTGTTTCTTTGTATACATTTGTACACTCTCGTGTTATCTTTGTATACATTGCTACACTCTTGCTTTCTTTGTATACATTTGTACACTCTTGCTATCTTTGTATACATTTGTACACTCTTGCTATCTTTGTATACATTTGTACACTCTTGCTATCTTTGTATACAATTGTACACTCTTGCTATCTTTGTATACATTGCTGCACTCTTACTATCTTTGTATACATTTGTACACTCTCATGATATATTTGTATACATTTGTACACTCTTGCTATCTTTGTATACAATTGTACACTCTTGCTATCTTTGTATACAATTGTACACTCTCGTGCTATCTTTGTATACATTTGTACACTCGTGCTATCTTTGTACACATTTGTACAATCTCGTGCTAACTTAGTACACATTGGTACACTCTCATGATATATTTGTATACATTTGTACACTCTTGCTATCTTTGTATACAATTGTACACTCTTGCTATCTTTGTATACATTTGTACACTCTCGTGTTATCTTTGTATACATTTGTACACTCTCATGATATCTTTGTATACATTTGTACAATCTCGTGCTAACATAGTACACATTGGTACACTCTCATGATATATTTGTATACATTTGTACACTCTTGCTATCTTTGTATACAATTGTACACTCTTACTATCTTTGTATACATTTGTACACTCTTGCTATCTTTGTATACATTTGTACACTCTTGCTATCTTTGTATACAATTGTACACTCTTGCTATCTTTGTATACATTTGTACACTCTCGTGCTATCTTTGTATACATTTGTACACTCGTGCTATCTTTGTACACATTTGTACAATCTCGTGCTAACTTAGTACACATTGGTACACTCTCATGTTTTCTTTGTATACATTTGTACACTCTTGCTATCTTTGTATACAATTGTACACTCATGCTATCTTTGTATACATTGCTACACTCTTGCTATCTTTGTACATATTTGTACACTCTCATGCTATCTAAGTACACATTGGTACACTCTTACTATATTTGTATAGATTTGTACACTCGTGCTATTTTTGTATACATTTGTACACTCTCGTGCTATCTTTGTACACATCGGTACACTCTCGTGCTATCTTTGTACATATTGCTACACCCTTGCTTTCTTTGTATACATTGCTACACTCTTACTATCTTTGTATACATTTCTACACTCTCGTGCTATCTAAGTACACATTGGTACACTCTCGCGCTATCTTTGTATACATTGGTACACTCTCGTGCTATCTTAGTACACATTTGTACACTCTCGTGCTATCTTATTACACATTGGTACACTCTCGTGCTATCTTTGTACACATTGCTACACTTTTGCTATCTTTGTATACATTTGTTCACTCTTGCTATCTTTGTATACATTGGTACACTCTCATGCTATCTTATTACACATTTGTACACTCTCATGCTATCTTAGTACACATTGGTACACTCTCGTGCTATCTTTGTATACATTTGTACACTCTCGTGTTATCTTTGTATACCTTGCTACACTCTTACTATCTTTGTATACATTTGTACACTCTTGCTGTCTTTGTAAACATTTGTACACTTTTGCTATCTTTGTACACATTGGTACACTCTCGTGCTATCTTTGTACACTTTGGTACACTCTCGAGTTATCTTTGTATACATTGGTACACTCTCGTGCTATCTTTGTACACTTTGGTACACTCTCGAGTTATCTTTGTATACATTGGTACACTCTCGTGCTATCTTTGTACACTTTGGTACACTCTCGAGTTATCTTTGTATACATTGGTACACTCTCGTGCTATCTTTGTACACATTGGTACACTCTCGTGCTATCTTTGTACACATTGGTACACTCTCGTGCTATCATAGTACACATCGGTACACTCTTGTGCTATCCCTTTTAATTTTGTTAATTTTGTTACATCAAGCTAACAAATCACTGGTGTTAGTGCACACTTTGCTGATTATTACCCATTACCCAGAAGGTATACTTATTACCGCTGTAATTTGATGTGATTAGGAATTCGTCGTGTGAAGGAAAATATGAAAATGAATTTGCGGTGTTATTTGTCGACAATCCAAAATGTTTATTCATCAATCTTTTATTTCTTAAGCGACACCCTATTTTTCGCCAACAGTCAGTAATATTTGAATTTGTTATTCTTAAGAAGAAATCGTAAATATTTTAATGATGGCGCGATTTCTAATTTGTTTTTATTTTTACACTTAGCCTTGTACGCTGATTGTTCGAAGTTAGCAAAAGATAAATAAAATACTGGTCACAATTGAAAAATATCAACACTGTTTTCGTTGTAAACTCTTAAACCGGTAAACTGATATGAAGATCATCATTATAGGCCAGTGGCGGGTAAAGAGGACCATTATGTACCTGTACATTACCACGGATTACATGGGTTATCGATTAATATGCCTGACCAATTGTTCTCTTTACAATTGATCACAGGCAGATAACAAATGCATAATAAGAACAATTAGAATAGTTTAGAATTCCATATTAAATCCGATTTTATTTCAAAAGCATGACGTCATTTTCTGTGTAAATATCCGGGACTTTTAGCATGATCTGTCTGTTCCATTTGAACCTTTTCAAAGGGTTGAAAGGCAATCATGCGTACGAGAAATTACGGGAGAGGCAACTACAATTGTATCGAATGTTATTAATATATTTCAGAGTGGGCAACTTAATCTTCCGAGAAACAAAGACTTATACATTCCAAGAGCACATATGAGGCGGACTTCCGGCCTAGAAGATGATGACACAAAACAAAGAGCCCGGATGTATGACCACTTTCAACGTGATTTATCGACAACGGTAGATCACTTCCGCGAGAGGAGAAATTCACAAATGGATCCTACCACGCAATTGTGACGTCGTTAGTGAAGATCGATTAAGTGATGATGTCGATATAATAACACTTTAATTCAATGTTATATACGTTTTTACCGTATAATATGGTGTGACGGGTAGAAGGTTACAGCGAGGATCACTTTATCAGAAATATGTCGTGGTCGGCATAGATTGTTACTTCGGATTTTGATGTTTTATTATATATATATATATATGATACTGTATAAACAATTACTACCTTTAACCTGGAAAATCATCCATATTTACATATACTGTTTATATGTGCTGTCTCTTGATTACCTATACACAGGATTGACTTCATTGACTTCCGCTTCTTGTTCATCTTTGCGTTTTGGCGTTGACCCTTTAACTATTTATTTATGTACATGCCGTATAACAGAGGCTGGGTCAGAACACTTTTTGTTAGTAAGTTAGTTACAATGTACGTAATTGCTGGTTGAACGCCTCTGGCTCTGTCCATATAGTCAGTGCTCTGTTAGTGAGATGTCAGAACACCTGTTGTTAATAAGTTAGCTACATAATTACTGGTTGAACGCCTACATGACTCGGTCCATAGTCAGTGTTCTGTCAGCGAGATTCCAGAACAGCGAAAGGACGCAATACTGTTGCATGCGAAGGACATCGAAAAAAGGAAATATCGCATTCACGTAATATCTGTTTTATGTCAAAGTCCTTTCCCAGCCTTCGTTAAATAAATAATACCATTCATACTCTCCAAATAGTTCATTATTCATAGTTCATAGTTCTTTAGTTAACGAGATGCATTCTTCATTGTGAACCAAATTCATTCTGGTTTCTAACTGGCCGAAGTTTTAACTTACACTTACTATCACTAGCTTGATTTACAATTTGTAATGACATCCAAACTGTCTCTGGCCAAGTGTGAGGTGTACCGTCACATCATTATCATCCTAGACGACGTGGCGACAACCAGATTGGATTACATATAGGCCTACCTGACCTGAACAAACTAGAAAGACCCAAACGAACAAACAAACAAACAAACGTGGTAAGAATCTCGTACATATTTTGAAATGTTTTGTTTAACAATTAACTTAATACCATGAGTTCCCTTTAGGGCACTGTGATATCACTCTTGCGTTCTACTATGCGGCCGGGGTTCGATTCCTCGTTCGGACGTGAAAAGTAACGGGGTCGCCTACCCGTACACGTTTCCTACGGATACTACGAGGTAAGTTGTGACTTGTTTCTCTATCAGGCGCGTAGCTTCCTATACACACATACACAGCTGCGTACACGTCATTTAGAATCCTATTATTTATATTCAATTTTCTACAAACGAAATATTTATTTCGTCTCTAGGTTATAGAGATATGGGTCTAATCGAGTAATTAATGTAGTTAAAGATTGTGTGGCAGGACACACACTCATTCAACCCAGGCTAATATCAGGTCGGTTAAAATGGCAAAAGAAAAATCTGATACTACTTTGTAAGAAATTTCAATTCTTTCCGCAAGACCCGTCAGCACTGGAAGCAACTCAAAATGAAAATGAAGCCCACCGGCTCACAAACATGTCTTAAATTCATGTCAGACCATGCCGCAATATGACGTCTTTGTGATTAAACATGAAATAAAACAAATTTATTTCTGTATATAGTACAAATGACTTAATATGAGTCTCCAAAGAAGACATTTTTGCTAATTTTGGTTGGTCTACAGTACAAAATGAAGCTGCAGACATTATTACAAACTGTTTTGATTAAATTTGCAAATGTCATACAATGTTCGTAAACCCCAAGAGTCTCCATGAGCGTGACTCCGACTGATGACTGGTATATATAGCATTGATTTTGTAGTCACGACAGGTAAACATCAGATTTCAGTAGTTATGTCAAACAGCCACTGAGGAAGAAATATTGCTACAGGTTCAAAGCAGTCTACATATTTATTCATAGGTATTGGGCGCCACTGGCACAAGAGCGCGGTTCTCAAACGGAAACAATGGTACAAATCAAAGAAACCGCAGTCTGTCTAAACGAGTGAGCCGTGAAATGAATATAAGCTAAATAATTGGAAATATTGTTTTGTTTTTAAATTAGAGAATATGCTTGAACAGCGGTAAAATCTAGCTGTGACATATACTAAAAGGTAGCAAAGTACTTAATTTATGCTCTTAACAGCATATCAAGTTATTCAGCTTTATTTACCTTCTAATTTCTTCATGTATCCTTGCTTTGGTTATTTGCTATTAAATGATTACGTACTCGTTCTGTACGTTGTTTTGTTTCCGGACATCCCGCACTGCTTTATTTTTATTGGCTGCGATGAACTCAGCGGGGTTATGTAAAGGCTGGTTACTGATTGGTCAACAGAAATTAGGACCCGCGTCCCCTTCCTCATTCAACAGTCATCTTGGATGTACCAAAAGCGAAAAAGTGTTGTCATTTTTTTTTAAATCGATACTTTTCGACGATGAAATATTGAATAACAGTTTATTTTCGTCCATAAGGTCGTGAATATAGTAGTTTTGTGTCCGAGATTGTGAAATCTCGATTTTACATACTAAATCGGATGGGCTGCGGAGACTGACAAAGCCAGTGTAAGCGGATCGAATATAAATCGATCAAGTGGAAGATACCAAAACAAACAGTCCGAAAGTCGAAGGCTTCACCCAGGAAGCGACAAAAGGGCAAACAGTAGAGCCAATGTAACTGTGTCGTTACCTCCAGACCCCACATATCCAATGGTTCCAGCTCCACCAGTGGTACCAACACCACTTGTTTCTCTGCCAGACACACATGTGGAAGTGTCTACTTTCCAGCAGGACACGTTGGCAGCACTGACGCAAACCATCACGGCGTCAATTACTGAGTCGGTTTTAACTAGCCTGCGAAGAGAAGGTATTTTTCACCTCCACCTGTAGAGTCCACATCTGCTTCCGCATTTAATCGGCCAGAGCAATCTTTCAGACCGCATGCACCACAAGATGACCATTCGAATTCCATCGAAGTCAATTCAGCCAGCAGCCAGCCACAGTTTCTTCTATCAGGGCTGGAAGTAGATGCGGTCAGGTCTCGACCAGTCTCAATGGCGTGTCAGCCTCTTCATTCAAGGGTGTCGACTAAGCTGAAAGAAAATATTTGAGGTAGGGAATATATTGAGTTAAGTCTGATGTTAGATTACCTTTCTGAGCAAGATTATTCCCTTAGATTGGTAGAGGGGGACTTGGTTGGGATAGTTCATACTAGCAGGAAGTATTTTCTCGACATTGAGAAATGGACTGATGCCTCTAGCATCTGTGCCTATGTCCTCCGCCTGAAGTCCCCTGAGGAAATATAAGAATGTGTCAAATTGCTTCTTGTGGCAGTAATTGGTATAATCACGATACCAATTTTCGTAAATATAAGCAGGGCTCTCTAGCTATGGCATTGTATGTTCTAGAGAATAAGCTTTTAACCATGTCCAGGAACAGACGGAAGGCATCCAATACTTCTAATCCGTCTGGCCGTAGAGAAAACTCTTTTCGTTTTTGTGCCAAAGGTAAAAAGATGCAAATAGGAACATGTCTGATTTAACAATGACAGCACCTATAATGGCTACAACTATCACCATGCCTGCTCCCATTTTGGGGCACACATCCTCGGGCCATCGGGCATCCGAGGGGAATGCATCCTTCCCCATCCCTACATCCTCCTATACCACAATCTCCTCACAGCAGAACAAGGCCAGGTAATAACATGTTTCTGAAGAAAGGTCCCACTACTCCAATTTGTTATCGCATCATTAATGTTTTTCTTTCCGGTTATGAAAATTTCCTAACAGATTCTTTTGACTGAAGGTTTTCAGTATGGATTAAAATAGAGTTTGAGGGTGAACGGGGGTTTCAATCCTGCCATAATCTAAAATCAGCACTTCAGGATCCAGCTATAGTCAACTGAGTAAGGAGTTGAAACTATAACGTATTCTTGGCCCCTTCCGTTTGGCCGTTTGTGGATTTGAAATTATCACCTTTATTGTAGTTCCCTAAAAGGATCAACATGAATTTCGATTAATTCATCTCGCAGCTTCTCTTTCTCGTTTACAGATGGCCGATTTCAGGAGGAAGGCCCCCTTGTTAGGGAGGATCTTTCACCGATCCTACCACCATTACTGCCTCAAAACTTCTTCGAGGTGTTGAAGAACTATTGAGTGCCTCTTAACCCCGGCTAGCAAAACAATATATACCAAGGCTTGGTCAGTGTTCAGTTATTTTTTTTTATATAACTCAGGTTTTCCAACCTGGTATCCCACATTTCTCGATTCGTTGCATATTTACAAAGTAAACAATTTGCTCCAAAGACTTTATAGTTTAATACCCTGCTGTGTGAAAAATACAGTTGTACATGTGTGCTGATATTGTGTAATGGCATACAACATTATATAGTGTACTATCTTATTTGCAAAATTACTCAAATGCACTTCACATTTCATAATATGATAATAATACATTGTATTTTAGTTTTAACACTATAAACAGAAAATATATAACAGATATCGACTCGAGCAATTATATTATCATTTATACAGGACGCCTGCGATAAACTTGAAAAAGCAGACGTCAGCAGGTGAGTTTTAACCTCCTTCATGAATATGGCCAGGTTTTCGACTTCCTGTTGAAAGATGGAAAACTGTTCCACACAGTGGTCGCTACCTTTCCAGAGCACCGGTTACAATAAGTCACAGTACGAGAGTTTGGAACCCATAACGAAGATTTTGTCTCCGATCGAAGTGATCCTGACGGCTGGTAGAGAGTGTCACTTTCCGGTATGTACATAAACAATCTTGCACTGTGACCTGAAACTCACATGTAACCGATACAATGAATAAAGCACGGATGTGATGTTCTCTCTTTCTCGAGTATGGGAAAACGAGACGTGCTGCAGTGTTGTCGACCCTCTGCTGACGGCTAATCAGTGCATCAGATACACAAACGAGCAACGCATTGTCATAATTTAATCGAAAAATAACAAGCGAATGTACCAATGTCTTACATGCATCTGTGTTGATGAAGTGCTAAGATGATATGGCAGGGGTTTCGGGAGCTTAAACACTTTCTGCATCGCCTTTCTCAAAATGATAATTAGGTAGGCTTAATAACAACGGAATTACCAAGTATATCAACATATATCGAATATCTCGGTCACTATATCGCACAAGGGAACGGATTGTTTCCTTATAATATCTTTTTCTTCCCATACTTTTTGTCAAACATCCTCTCCGGAAACTCAGATTTTTTTTTCATGAAGCCGACGTCATTAAAGGAAACCCTGTAACTTGGACCAATCCCTTTAATATCGACAAGTGCGACATGTAAACACCGCAGGTTGGGAGAGTGTTATTACTTTCTGGAAAAGGAAATTCTAAAAAAAGAAACTGTGGGTGGCATTGTAAGAAAATATCAAAACAACTGGCTAATATGTCTGTAGGGTCTCTTAGTGTCTTAAGTCTTTGTTAACACCAAACAGTGCCAAATTTTTCTTATAGTAATGCTGTTTTTCATCTCAACGCCAAACGCATATCCGTGAAAAAGTATCATAGAGGACAGTGGAAAACAAACCAATATATATTTCCCTCATCTCTCGAAATCACCACCATCAGGCACGGACCTGTAGTAGTTTATCAAAAATCAGAATTGGACACTTTTCCTGTACACTGCTGCCATAAACAGACCCGGTAGTGGTATTTATCCTCTACTATTTGATTGTCTAGGTTTAATAGACTTGGTAGTGGTGCTGTATTGTAGAACACCTGGTCATTCTGTTAGACCGAACAGACAACAACTGTCTGATCTATTTACGTATCGGTCTCTATCAAATATTGTTTTTGGCAAAAATTTCGCTGAAGCTTCAATCAACGATTAAAACAATTTCAAATATATCAATTATATAGAAATGAAAAAAGTCACAGAATGGTATTCGCATGTAATATATTTGATTATAGCTGATGTCAAAGTATAAGTTTTAATTGATTAAATAATAACGACGCTAGCCAGAAACGAAGGAAGTTAGTTTATGTTTTGTTGACTTATGGGGATTTGTTTAATGAGACAATCAGTATCGGGGATTAGCTCTCTCTTTGTCTGACTGATCTAATGGAAGAAGTCCTGTACACCGACATGTGTAGACAGTATAGCTGATGAAATGATATAAAACAGACCTGGTACAGACAATACTGTGTCATCCTCTCGGATCTCAGGACCGAACTCGTAAATTATATAAAACAGACCTGGTACAGACAATACTGTGTCATCCTCTCGGATCTCAGGAGCGAACTCGTAAATTATATAAAACAGACCTGGTACAGACAATACTGTGTCATCCTCTCGGATCTCAGGACCGAACTCGTAAATTATATAAAACAGACCTGGTACAGACAATACTGTGTCATCCTCTCGGATCTCAGGAGCGAACTCGTAAATTATATAAAACAGACCTGGTACAGACAATACTGTGTCATCCTCTCGGATCTCAGGACCGAACTCGTAAATTATATAAAACAGACCTGGTACAGACAATACTGTGTCATCCTCTCGGATCTCAGGACCGAACTCGTAAATTATATAAAACAGACCTGGTACAGACAATACTGTGTCATCCTCTCGGATCTCAGGAGCGAGCTCGTACTCGGTCTGTTTAATACTCAAAGACGTAGACGAGACGGTCGTTAATTTTGATTTCATTTACATTGAATCTTTCCTGTGTATGGAGATAATTTCAGATCTAAGATCCTGTTCTACCTACGAGGATATCCAGGATTAATGTGGGTTGTTGTCCAATTATTTGTTCAGCCATTGATTATTAACTGAAATCATTGATTTTTACCCGACATATTTCTAAATTGAAGAACATTAATTGTCATCGCTATGGCGATTCAGTGTCTGTCGTCAGTAGATACAGGAATCACGTCTTCCTTTGATGGTTCGAAAGTAAATAACCAATGGTTCGAGTGTTACCTGTGCTTCAGGTCACACCTACCCCAAGAAGAAAAAAAACAAAACAAACACAACATTAGTATGCGTTTCAGAATACCTGGGTAATTTGATCTTACCGGCAATTTTGTTTATCATCACAGCGAAACGCATTTTATTTTATTCTGCCTTCCCAGTACACGTGGTTTATTTTACCTTCACTGTAAAAGTGATTTATTTGACCCTCTGTGTACACGCTTGATGTCCACACGTATATGATTAATAAAGAAATGTCCATGTGAGCAGATTTTGATGTATACTGCATGTTTGACGTTTTGGTGACTACAACCAGTTCCCTATATGTGGTTTTCTATATCTATTAAGACAAATAAATCGTCGACTAATTTCTAATATTAATTAAAGTTGAATAAACATGTATGATTTATATGAATTCACACCTGTGATGGATGTGAATTCCCAACTTATCGGTTATCATTTTCTTATCTTACATGACGTGTCTGTACATTTCTAATCAGACATGACGTCACAAAGGTTAAACAGAGACTGGACGTGCCTGTAATACATTCTCTTTGTATTCCAATATTCATATAGAATATCCCGCAGATTATTTTCCAATGGGGATTTAACGTCTCGCGACGACAACGAAACAAATCAATGAGAACTGAGAACTAGAATTGTAGACAATCGACACGGATAGTTAATTATGTATGTGTAAGAAAATAAATCTGGGACAATTATCATTAGCAGTTCACTGATCCGTGGTTGTTATAGAGATTTCACAGATATTACGAATAATTTCCATTTCATGTGGTTAATAACACGAGGATAATTCACTATTGACATTATATTTATTCGAAAAGTATTAACTCGTCTTCAATAAATTACTAAAGAGAGTATCTTCTTAGTTTACAAGGGATAGTCATTATTAAGATAAATAGTTCTCCTTTTCTAAATAATAACGATATATATGTAATGTTTTACATTGCTAAACACGTCGACGCTTACCCTTCCGAATCATCTGGTTCCAGTATCCAGTATCCTCGGCCTCGAGTCTCCAGGGGTAACAGCGATGCTTTCGCAAGCAGCGATGAGTATCATTCCCGAGTCCCAAATGTTTACTTATATGTAACAGAGCGCAGGATTATTTAAATTTAAATCACTGCCTCCGCTAGGGATCGAACCCGGGACCTCTGGCTTACTAGTCTTACGCTCAACCGATCGAGCTAAAGAGAAGATCTCCCTAGCCGAGCGGTATATTGCGGCTAGTATTTACCAGGGTTACATATATAATCTGTGCAATATTTGAAACTATTAATAAACAGTTAAGACAAGTGGAATCATTGCCGATTCTTAGAACGACAAAGCAGCTGTATGGTGCCTTCCAAACATCTTAGATTTGTATCCGCGAGTGGACACACTGGTAAAGGGGAAAACATCGACAGTTATTCAGACGCCGGACAGTAGCCTCTATCCGACAGTTATTCAGACGTTGTACAGTACCTTTACCAGTGTGTTAGAGGCTACTGTCTTGCGTTGGAATGACTGTTGGTGCGTTTCTCTTTATCAGCGTGTTAGAGTTTAATGTTTCTTCTTAGAAACGCGTGTGTAGGAAATGTAAACACTGTGTACAGAAAGCTTCTGGAGTAGAGCTTATTGATTTCTTTATTTCCATAGATACATTACTAGAAAAACGAAATTTGTCTAAGGTACTACCAAAGTGTACTATAAAGTATGTGCTTAAAGCATGTTTGGATCATATAATTTGATCGAATGACGAATGGATAATTATCACAAAAAAAATGAACTAGAAAAAATAGGATCCGCTTATCTATAGGATAGACATGGATCTTTGTGCCTATAGACCAATAGAAGACAGAATCAAGTATGTGTACAAATAAGAAATTATTACCAAAACTAGAAATACAACACAAGGCGAATTATACCAACATTTACGTTGATCAGTTTTGCTCACAGTTTTATCCTACTAAATCTATCGATACAGTTTACAAAAAAATGTTTATCAAAAACTAGAATCTTGTCACATAATTTGATAAATGAGAAAAGTAAAAAGCCTAATATTCCTAGACAAAACAGAGCGTATACATGTTATGATTGGGAAAAATGAAGATGAATTTCATTTCCAACTGCAGCGCCATTTTATCCTGATTTACGCAAAAAATATTAAGACATATTATAATTGGAAGCCATGTGTATATAATGTCGTTAAGAATTTAATAAAACTGATAAGTTTATGCAGTAAGCTTTGTACAAAAGGAGGGACGGATTGTGAATGGATACATATTGTATTGTAATAGCTGTGTCTACAGTAGTAACAATATGCTGTATAACACGATCACCATCCTCCGTTTATGTAATTTGTTCATGTTCTAACCTAATTTAATGGTTGAGTCGGTAAGGCATTCTGGAAAGTGTTATGGTTTAAAGGGTTAGGCTTTCTGGAAAAATTTATGTTTGAGACTGTTAGACATTCTGGAAAGTTTTATGGTTGAGACGGTAAGCTATTCTGGAAAGTTTTATGGTTGAGACGGTAAGCTATTCTGGAATGTTTTATGGTTGAGACGGTAAGCTATTCTGGAATGTTTTATGGTTGAGACGGTAAGCTATTCTGGAATGTTTTATGGTTGAGACGGTAAGCCATTCTGGAAAGTTTTATGTTTGAGACTGTTGTTTTGGTTGAGACGGTAAGCCATTCTAGAATGTTGTTTTGGTTGAGATGGTAAGCCATTCTGGATTGTTTAATGTTTGACATCAGGATTTGATACAAGACGAGCGTTGTCGATGAATCAGGAGACGCTTAACATTCCGTAGTACCTGGTCTTAACACCCTTATGCTTATTCATGATTATCCATGAAAATCTCTTCTTTTCGTATCTGCCCCCAATTAAGTCGATTTTGGGTCGGAATTACGGTCGGTAGTCTGTTGTTTTATCGATTTAAGATAAAACTACGGTTACGTTTACCTGTTGTTTCCTCGATTTTAGATGGAACTGCGGTTACGTGTATTTGTTGTTTCCTCGATTTTAGATGGAACAACGGTTACGTTTACCTGTTGTTTCCTCGATTTTAGATGGAACAACGGTTACGTTTATCTGTTGTTTCCTCGATTTTAGATGGAACTACGGTTACGTTTATCTGTTGTTTCCTCGATTCTAGATGGAACAACGGTTACGTTTATCTGTTGTTTCATCGATTTTAGATGGAACTACGGTTACGTTTACCTGTAATAATCTCGTGTTATTCTCTTTACTATGTTCCTGGTCTATATGTTAGGAATAGACATGTATTGATTCGTTGGATTCGATAGATGCTATGTTAAAGGTCGCTAAGACGTACCCAACAAACCGTAGCAATAATTGAATTCAATTGGACTACTGATGTGTCCGAGTTTTTATTTACATTAGTATGCTAGCTCTTTCTGTTGGATCACAGTATAACACTACAGAGACAGACTATGGATTTAGCTTTGGAGTGCTGTGTGCCTACACTGTGTGGATTATCAGCCCGAGAGTCTGTCGCCAGCACCGCGCGTCTGTCAAGTCTATAAGTCATGATCAGCGAAGCCATAAATCTGTTGGATGCGCGCGGCTTCCTCGTGGATGTTAATATGACAGTGGAGCTCTGAAATCGACCATTCTACATCAGCACATGAGAGAGGTAGATGTGTTTACTCAACAGTGTCTATTAACCTGCTGGTGGTTTACGGTACAGGACCTCACAGTATTACTAGCATACAACTGAGCTTGGAAAGTCAGCAACATCATCCAAACATACCAAGTATATAGCCAAACGTGAATTATCTACGTTCTTATGGAGATTGTGATATCAAAATTGCAAAACTGTATACATGGGAAGTAAATACTGGATAAAGCTAATATCCCTACGTTCTAGGTGAATAAACTGGTAACTGACAAGTTTTAGCTTTGAATCGGCTGTCCAGCAAGTGTGTCAGAAATCTTCTTAAAATGTTTCGGTTTGTGCACCAGATGAAATCTGCTTCCTTCCTCGGCGATGATGACTCAGATGACGATAATTTCGTGAGAATGGCTGCTAGAGGAATACATGACGATGAATTCAAATCTTTTATGACGATGAACATACCTCACGAAGATGATTATGACCGCCATTTATATACATCATCGGGACACCGATTTGCGAAAAGCTTCGACGAGAACTTGATGAAGACTCTTAAACATGCTTACAAGCCTGAGAGACAAAGTGTGACATTATGCAGCTGTGATAGCGACGTCCGAGGTCTACTGCGGGTGTGTCGATGTAATAGAGCACAAAGTGAGTTCATCCAGTCAGTCACATCTAAATCCTTGCTCAAATCAGAAGAAAGTGACAGATCTAATGCTCTAAGTGTAACTGGACATGCCATTCCTATAAAGGATTCCAAACGGCGAGCTTGGTCAGTTGACGATGTCGTGCTGAGACTGAACAGGCGGAAGTAAGACTAACATGAAATGACATTTGCCTTGGATATTTGTATAATATCTATCATCAGTATAATTGTAAAAGTATTCAGACTGATGTCTCTTTGATATCCTATTTTGTATATTTTGTTCGGTGCACTAACATCCTACTAAGTATGGATGCCAAGTTTGTACTATGGTCTGAAGATTATATTTTTGTCGTAGTTTTACCAGTTTATTGTTTCAATGGTAGTTGCTTTTAATTCTCCATACCGACAACTGTATATATGTTAGTATGTTTACTTGTGTTTAAATGATTTTCACACATATTGATTGTTATTCTTCTTCCATTAAATATGACGGTTTAGAGTTATGGTTTATGATATATGTTGGTTTTCATCTCGGCTCAATCCTCAATGTTGTGAAAACAGTATATGTGCCTTAAAGGTATCAGTCGAAATTTCCATATTGCTATTTTTCATCAAGTATTTAAAAATGAATGTGTATTAATGGTATGATACTCGAATAATACCATTCTTCATTTTTTCTAAGAACTGTTTTGTCTTTGCGATGCCTGATAGTGTTTTTACATATTCATATTACATATTTTAGTCCCTAGGAGTCCTTTGCTTGTCGAAAATTTCTGTCACTGACCCTTGACCTAGTATTATAGTAACATTTCTGTTCCTGTATTTTTTATTGTAAGAACATTTCGTTTAATGTTCATTTACCTATTATTGTAGCAACATTTCTGTTCCTGTTCCTATACGAAGCATTAAGGAACATTTCTATACTTGATCCTTTATCTAGTATTATTGTAACATTTTTGTTCCTGATCCTTTATCTAGTATTATAGTAAAATTTCTGTTCCTGATCCTTTATCTAGTACTATAGTTACATTTCTGTTCCTGATCCTTTATCTAGTATTATAGTTACATTTCTGTTCCTGATCCTTTATCTAGTATTATAGTAACATTTCTGTTCCTGATCCTTTATCTAGTACTATAGTTACATTTCTGTTCCTGATCCTTTATCTAGTATTATAGTAACATTTCTGTTCCTGATCCTTTATCTAGTATTATAGTAACATTTCTGTTCCTGATCCTTTATCTAGTATTATAGTTACATTTCTGTTCCTGATCCTTTATCTAGTACTATAGTTACATTTCTGTTCCTGATCCTTTATCTAGTATTATAGTAAAATTTCTGTTCCTGATCCTTTATCTAGTATTATAGTTACATTTCTGTTCCTGATCCTTTATCTAGTATTATAGTAACAATTCTGTTCCTGATCCTTTATCTATTATTATAGTAACATTTCTGTTCCTGGACCTTTATCTAGTATTGTAGGAAACTACTTTTTATCTGACTCAATGTTTTTTTAGGAATGTGTCGCTATCCTTCTGTTGTGAACTAGTATTAGGTAATGTTCTTTATTTGAAGTAACTACGTTATCTTAATTGGTAAATTATATATTTATTGTTTACTTATGTACTTAATTGTTTCAATAGTCGTGTAATTTCAATTTCGTTCATATTTTTATTTTTTCCAAAATTTATATGTTGTAACAGGAATGAATCGAAGAATTGAATGTGTACGATATTACTACGATTTTTTTCTTGCAGTCTTTATGTAATAATTCTAATTAAGAGAATTTTATTATCGACGAAAGAATTCTATTTTTTTCAAGATGATATCAATTTAAAAATGTAATAAACAATTTTATATCAAGATTGCTTATTTTGGTCTTCATTACAATGCTATAAAACAAAAAGGAAGAACTATGACTTTGTTGTTACACCACAACAACTGGTTTCACGGGAAAACTGGCCTTACGAAACAACCAGTCTAACGAAACAACATGTCTAACGAAACAACAGGTCTAAAGGAACAACTCGTCTTACTCTAACGAAACAACTGGTCTAACGAAACAACTGGTCTAACGAAACAAATGGTCTAACGAAACAGTTGGTCTAACGAAACAGCTGGTCTAACGAAACAACATGTCTAACGAAACAACAGGTCTAAAGGAACAACTTGTCTTACTCTAACGAAACAACTGGTCTAACGAAACAACTGGTCTAACGAAACAACTGGTCTAACGAAACAACTGGTCTAACGAAACAACTGGTCTAACGAAACAACATGTCTAACGAAACAACAGGTCTAAAGGAACAACTTGTCTTACTCTAACGAAACAGTTGGTCTAACGAAACAGTTGGTCTAACGAAACAACTGGTCTAACGAAACAACTAGTCTAACGAAACAACTGGTCTAACGAAACAACATGTCTAACGAAACAACAGGTCTAAAGGAACAACTCGTCTTACTCTAACGAAACAACTGGTCTAACGAAACAACTAGTCTAACGAAACAACTGGTCTAACGAAACAACTACTCTAACGAAACAACTAGTCTAACGAAACAACTGGTCTAACGAAACAACTGGTCTAACGAAACCTAGATGTGATTTTACTGACGGATATTTTTTTGATATTTCCTTGTGATCTTCGTGTGTTTGTCTGATAATGTGATAAGATTCTTAATATACAAATAGAACAACAATTATATACAATTAAACATCCATCAATGTGTATTTGTAACACTGATAATCGGCGATCACTGGTGATTTCCGCGTGATTTCCTCTGTGTAGAACAATAGCTGTACAAATAATAACGTCATCATATCAGACAGCCTACGCAAATAGAGATGATTATAGCTCTCAAATGTACAGCTGGTCTAGTCTAAAGCATTGCTGATTGGAGAACAGTATGTATTCATATATCTATTGACAGATGAAGGTATTTCTAAGATTTATCAAACGTTTAGGTATGTTTCCATGGTTCGTGGGTATTAATTTAGTGTATAGAAGTAGCCTTGCATAATTCCTGTTCATCTGAATGACCAATAAGTGACAAACCGATAAAAGACTAATTGGTAGCTAGCTGATCAATGACTAACTGTTGGTTAGCTGAGTAATTGGTGGCTAGCTGATTTATACCTAACTGTTGGTTAGCTGATTAATTGGTGGCTAGCTGATTTATACCTAACTGTTGGTTAGCTGATTAATTGGTGGCTAGCTGATTTATACCTAACTGTTGGTTAGCTGATTAATTGGTGGCTAGCTGATTTATACCTAACTGGTGGCTACTTAATTTTAACTAACTAGTGGCAAGCTGATTTATACCTAACTGGTGGCTAGTTAATTTTAACTAACTAGTGGCAAGCTGATTAATAACTAACTGGTGGCTAGCTGATTTATACCTAACTGGTGGCTAGTTAATTTTAACTAACTAGTGGCAAGCTGATTAATAACTAACTGGTGGCTAGCTGATTTATACCTAACTGGTGGCTAGTTAATTTTAACTAACTGGTTGCTAGCTGATTAATGAATTAGACACCTCACAAAACGTCGGAACCCTGCCGTCGTTCTAATCAGTATTAACGGTCTAACACAGGAACTAGACGAGTCGCAAATTGGAATACTGATTTGAAACATACATATTCCTTGTACATATATCATCAACGGATAATACTTGTGTAGATGGAGACATCAACTCTAGTGCATCCTTTTACTGATATGGAAAGATTGACAATGGGAAATACAAAATATCGCTCGGTCAAGAACAAATTTCAACTGAAAGCCCAAAATATACGCTGGTATTACTTTAACGAAATTCGAGAAGTTCTCTAACGATATGTAAATCCATTTGTAGGAATAGAAAGAAATTGAACAACTTCATATCAATACTAGTTCACCAAAATGGAATGATTCCCTTAACCAGCGTTTAAATATGGGAAAGAGTAGGTTTACCATATCTTTTATTTGGATGTGAATTGTAGAAAAACTTTTCGAACTCAAAGTTGAACGACATTGAAGTAATTCAAAGTAGATCAGCGCGACGAAAACAAGAGTTTGATACACGTTCTCAAAATGCCGTAACAATCTTTTCGTTAGGATTACGTAGGTTTATAGGAGAGGACCACAGACCATAGCCGCTCTAAACACTGTACAGGAGAGATTCGAGGCAAGATTTAGATATAGTATGTCGATCTCTTGGGTCCCCACCGGACGAGATTATGAAAAAAAATACAACATTGAAACGTTTTTTTAGAATATTTCACCATGATGACGAAATTCCACTTAAAGCTTCATGGAAAAAAGTTTGTAAAACAAGTAATACAGACGCATGCAGAGAAAAAAATGGAGATACACCCTTGCAGCAAAAGATAATCTGCATATTTTCTCAATTATTCATTTAAAGCTAGATATGTATACTTGTGGAGTTTATCCAAACTTCAAAGGAAACGTAACAATGTCTTATCAGAATCTGCTCCTGGTAGTCTTCAAACTGTGTGAGAACCGTTATTGACTTAGATATAAGATGTAGCAGGAATAATAATAAGTCACACAAATAATCAAACCTGAAAAATGCATATTTCATTCAAACTCAGCAGTTGAACATTTTCCCTACAAACAGTCTTGTTCAGAGTTGTTTGAAATGCTTTCCTATATACCATATTTGTTCCATATTATTTACTACCGCCTTTGCGTTCCAATATCAAAATAGAATCAGTGTTTATACAGGCATGAAGTAAAACCCGGTCAAACCAAAGCTCCTATTGTGTGCTGTAGAAACGACATGTTTATATGTGATGCAAATGAACTAATTTGTCTCTCCGAGACATTCATTTTTGCATGTTTTGTTGAAATCTACAAAGACCTTTACAAATTAAATGTGAACAGCAAGGCCCGTGGTTAGCCATAATGCATACTTACAATTGATAGGTTACTTCTTAAATTGCACGATAATAGTGATTTACAGGCTTGTAAAACATCACTGATATCACAGGATTTGCTATTTAGAAGACCCTTAAAGAACATCACCTAGTCTTCAAACGCATGAAGTTTATAATTCATATCAATATGCCCTAATGATCGATACTTTGCTATTGTCCTCGTGGAACAAAGCGAGGACATTAGTTGTTGTACGTCATACTCAGGTAATATGAAGAACTTGGGCGTTTAATAACAATCGATAATATACAGGTGGGAACCACAGACATCGAGACGTATCAGTATGTGTGATGCGTGCCGAATGTCTACAGTGACTACTGATCAAGGTCATCTTTTGACCACGGATCAAGGTCATCGTTTGTACTGTTGATTTGATTAGAAATGACACAAACGTACAATGGACCGGCACAAGGTATTTCTATAGCGACACATTCCTGGAAGTCACCAGAAAACATTTTAATACTACGTTACTGTGTTTATGGGATTATTGTTTTAGCTGATTCTTAGGTTGACTTATAAACAAAGCGATCTCTGTCTATTAAAATGTCAGCTTATGACAACTCTACAGATATCAGTTACTTAAAGTGGATTTGATTATTGTTATCGGTGATAATAAGACCGACATATTGCAATAATAATGCTCGATTTACCATTATGTTTATATATAATGATTAGTCTAAGGTGACATCAAAAGGGGATGGCGTTAATAATGGACATAGTTTGAACAACATCAAACAAAACCAGTGTACACATGGACAGAACACATTAAAATTCCTACACCATTTGGTAACTGGATCATCCCTCTATCCCATTCTCAATTTGGTAACTGGATCATCCCTCTATCCCATTCTCAATTTGGTAACTGGATCATCCCTCTATCCCATTCTCAATTTGGTAACTGGATCATCCCTCTATCCCATTCTCAATTTGGTAACTGGATCATCCCATTCTCCATTTGGTAACTGGATCATCCCTCTATCCCATTTTCCAGTTTGGTAACTTGCATCCCTTTATCTCATTTTCCAGTTTGGTAACTTGCATCCCTTTATCTCATTTTCCAGTTTGGTAACTAGAGGATCCTCTATCTCATTCTCCATTTGGTAACTTGCATCCCTTTATCTGATTCTCCATTTGGTAACTTGCATCCTCTATCTGATTCTCCATTTCAATAACTGGAGGATCTTCTATCTTATTCTCCAGTTTGTAACTGAATCATTCCTCTATATCATTTTCCAGTTTGGTAACTGTGCACCCCTCTATCTTATTTTCAAGTTTGGTAACTGTGCATCCCTCTATCTCATTCTCCATTTTGTTAACTAGAGCATCCTCTATCTCATTTTCTAGTTTGGTAACTTGCATCCCTCTATCTCATTTTCAAGTTTGGTAACTGGAGCATTCGTCTCTCTCATTTTCCATTTTGTTAACTAGAGGATACTCTATCTCATCCTTCATTTGGTAACTAGAGCATCCTTCTATCTCATTTTCCAGTTTGGTAACTTGCATCCCTCTATCTCATTGTGTAGTTTGGTAACTAGATGATCCTCTATATCATTCTCCACTTGGTAACTAGAGGATCCTCTATCTCATTCTCCACTTGGTAACTAGAGCATCCTTCTATCTCATTTTCCAGTTTGGTAACTTGCATCCCTCTATCTCATTGTGTAGTTTGGTAACTAGAGGATCCTCTATCTCATTTTCCATTTTGGTAACTTGCATCCTCTATCTTATTCTCCAGTTGGTAACTGGAACATCCTTATATCATTCTCTTTTTTATTATTTTTTTTAAACCTTTCTGCAGGTGAAGTATGTCTTATTTTTAAAATTGATTATTGACGAATGATAAGAACGAATACAACACTTTTAAGTATGACAGACACTTTACCATCGATAGTGCCTTCATCCTGCTTGTTATCCGAACGGATTATTTTTCGAAGAAAGGTCAATTACCACAGCAGCTCATGCTTCTTTGGTATAACCACTTTTATCCAATCAGGTTTTTCTACTCAGAGTACGGAATTATGTTCAGTTGTACAGTCCTAACGTGAAATACTCCTATTCCAAATTAACCAGGTGTATTGAAGGAATCGGAGACAGAGATTTCAATATCAAGAAACAAAACAAAGTTACAGATAGTTAAATGAAACCACAAGGACATGAAAGAAATTATTCAGAAGTATTCCCATAGACATCCACTCTCACGATATAGAATTGTAGCTTGTTCAGATCGTCATCAACTAAGCAAAGACATACAGGTAGGTAAGGCCTATAGAGAATAGATAATAGACGCGAGAATACAGAGAGAGAAAGGGTGAGGTATATCACATTTCACTGTTTGCTTATGTGTTTTAAAATCATTCAGATTTATCATAATGTTTGATATTCTAATTCAGTTTAATATGAATACGTTCGACAAGGATGAAGTAGTATAGATAAATAGCACGGCTGTATATAAAAGAAAAAAGAGGCGTATGACAATTGCCTGTCATAAAAAGTCCGCAGTACATAATTACAGACAGTGCAAATATATATAAACAAGTTTTATTAAAAACTCAGTGTATATTATTATCATACATTTGAATTATAATATCAATATTTGTTTTATTTACAATCAGACCAAAACTTATATTTTAATTGCCTCCTCAATAGTAAATTTGTTAGCTCTATGATGATCTTGTTATATTTCTTCCTTTCCATATCATCCATTACATCATACCAATGAAAGTATTGATCAAAATGGAAAACATAATCTTTCTCCGGATATCCCTGAGTTACATTGTCCTCTCTATCGAGTATTTCTGTAACATAACCTGGTACAATATCCTTCATTATGGTTTCTACATGATTCAAAATGCTTTGTTTTGTCTAAATTAATTAAACCTTCCATTCTTTCGAGCAAAGTCTGACATCACTTCTACTACAGTGTGTTTCCTGCAACGCAATTACGTCAATTTTCTATTTGATTAACCAGTAGAAAGAGTATTTCTTTATTGACGTCTTTCAAGTCATTGATGTTAATTAATCGATAGATATAGACATTTTTTGCATTAAGGATTCATATTTCGTGTGATACAACATGTATACAATGTATTGTGTGATAAAACAGGCTAGCAAAACCTGAACTTTGAAAATACATGGCTGACTGGAATAAGCTCCCACCAGATATTGTCTCATCCCACCAAAGATTCAACTCGGCATCTATCACCATTACTCAAGCACCAATTAAATCAAAATGTTTCATCCATGTTTTACCTATATACTTAAAACAAATACTTAAAAGGAAATCTTTTCCAATCCCACTCCTCTGACATTTCAAATTGTTGAAATTCGCCAGTATCATGTCGAAGTAAACGTCGTGGCCTTTCCACTATCTACCTATGAGATCATGTTTGCCTATCTGATGTTTAATAATCAAATATACCCAATAGCCTTGTAATAGATCGTACTGGCAATTAGGTCAATTTAGTAATAAGAGTTTAGAACCACTAATATGTTTTCTTTCGACGTAATCTACACTTAAGAAACTCCCAGTTATTTGACTTCCTCGTGGGTTTCCTTTGTGATTGGAATTTAAGAACCAGTTGAAGGTTCTTTGTCAGCTGTTACTATCGGTGGACAGAATATATCATTAAATTTTGTGTAGGTTGACAACTATTGGTACAATGAGGTGATAATTCTATTGTACCACGCTGTTGTTGATTTATCGAGAATCCAAGTGACAATATCTGCTAATATTAGCATAACAATACTGGAATCAGCGGTATTGTAAGAGTTAGCTTTGGTTTTGTCAGTTAATGTACAGGCCTACACACTTTCCCGAGTGTGCCCTAGCAGTGACCTAGGAACAGCTAACAGCAGCAAGGACAATCAAGGACGAAACATTATACATACCAGTGAAAGAATCCCTGAGACTTTCGGAATCAAATGTTGGAAACCTTAAAATTATATAATGCTTTCCTATGGAAAATTCTCAGTTATTATGGATTTCCGTAAGTCAAGGAATGTTGAAGAAATTGGCCCCAGGTTCTGATCCGACACCACACTTTCATTCTGATGATAACAATAAGGTTACTTTAAATATGAAGTACAGAAAATTTCATCCTTTTTAGACGTTAAGATGTTGACATTATACTACTACTGTATCCTACTTCATCACTGTGTACGAAGTTCAATGACTCACCTCCATTTGTGAAGACAATGAGAGATATATGTGGCACCATACCGGAACGAAATCATCCAGTTTCCGTTTCTTACGTTGGTTCAATAATACGTACCCATGTATACTTGTGCTTATAAGGAAGGGAACTGAGTGGTTTAAATGGGTAAACAGACATTATTACTCATCTGTGCTTCTCAGTAGTGTCTTATAATCTCGATAAAACATAATGACACTCACCATTCCGGAACACCTGGCCTGTTTCTCATTGTACTTTCTCTGTACTTTCTGTTGGTGTATTTGTAAGCGATATCACTTTTTAGTAAGTCGTGTGTATGCTGGCATTCTCTGCGTTTGATTTGGTAGTAATGTGTTTTGATTTAAAGAGAAGTATATTGATGGACAGATGATTATGCCAGTATATTTGATCTTCTTCATGTTTATGTTTAAATATTTTCATTTAGATGGCAAAGTCACGATATAAACAATCTACATGGATTTGAAGTCTACGAGAGCATGACTGACACCCAAATAGTGACATTTTATTTACGCTCAACAGCCATATTTGAATGATCGAAATTTCAAGATGCGACATATTAAATGTTCCGTCTCTGTTAGCAACGTTAAGACCTACATTGACATCCCTGATCAATCGGACCGCGTTCCTGGCTCTTTGTGTAAAACTCGAGCTGTTGTAGCTACTACCTGTTTATAACTCAAGCTATACTTTCAATTCCAAAAAACGACACGGGAGTATGCCAATGACGGCTCGACGGTGTGTAGCGAAATTTTCCGCGTGACCATTGGAAAAAAATATGTATTTCATAATTTATCATCACGTTCTTCAATAAAACACAAGATAATAGATAAACACCATTTATCCTTTTGATGATAGAAAATAAAAACTTTTATATCAAAATCATCATTTCCATGCACTATTTTGTTTATCAATCTGCAAGCAACTACAGACTGTTCTGGACAGTTGTTGAACCCAAACGTTGGAGCTGTCGGTAAGAGGCTGGGATGTTTAACCATAACTTGAATTTTATTGACATATCTTTTCAAAAGTGACTTTGAAAACGTAAACATAAGCATTAAATTGTCCAGATAGCGCGTAATATGAAGTTTGTCTGTATATATCTGGTATTAAAATCGACCATATATACCGTATCAGAACAGTTTGATGCTTAAAGGATCATAACAACTGTTGATTCAAAATGCAGTAGTAAAGGAAAGTTATGCCATGTATGGAAACAGAATTATTCTCTATTTAATATCAGTACATGGAATTTAACATAAACAATGGTAAAACATTTTAAAAGAAAATTTCCATGAATTCCTGAAGATAATATGTTTTCAATAAAAAGGCGTCACGTCATGTTGTCAATGCCATAAACAATATGTGTACTATCTGTCATTACACTGCTGGGACTACACCTTCGCAGTTCTTCTTCATGTACGTCAAAGTATTCCTAACGTATGTCACCACGAGAAATTATACAATATACGTCGCGTTGAGAGCTCCATTATGTCAAATCTTCGCACGTAACACTTGAAACAGTAGAGGAATATTTACATTTACTCAAACGATTTGACACTGTCATGAAATCGTTACGGAAACAGTTATGCGATACAAGGATAATATCAGTGGAAACCCCAGACCTTGAATGTGTGATGCAATATGTTCTTTCTGGATGTAATGCCGCAAGTCAAATTAATTCAATTTGACAGAAATTAGTTTGACTCAGTAAAATAAAGAACGGCATCATGAGTGCTGTCAACAATTACCATATTTTACAGCATTGTGATTACAATGGGAAGGGCTGTAACATGATCGAGTACGACAAATTACAACTAACCGCACCTAACTGCCCCAAGAGAAACAGTAAAGTACACATAACGTATTGAAATAAATGACTTCTCTTGTCATCAGGTCATGTAATGAAGTACTTGACAATAATCGGATGTAGGATGACACCGATACCGAATGGGTTCGCCGTTAATCCCTATCTGCTTTCGTCCAATTAGACCTGTTTGAATTAGACTTAATTCGTAGAAGATTAACCCTGGAAATTGAACTTTCATTTCGATATTGCTTAGTAATATGCTATTTTACATTGTAGAGTGCCAGAGGACGTGTGCTATAGGAAGGAGAGGAAGATGAATTGATATGAACTGGGTTAAACAGCGTGCATTCTCTGATTAGGATTAAGGATATTGTCCAAAGGTATCGAACGAGTGAAAGGGCATTGTTCTGAGCAGAAATCCATGACCAACTCCAGGGACTGGTACATGTAGTATGGCGGCCTACTCATTAACAGAACAAGCAAACGCTAGATGACGAATATCGCTGATTTCAGCATTTCATTGTTACCCTAATCCGACATTCATTTGGTTGAAAATTCGATCAATCAATAGTTGAAACTAGAATTCGAAAGGAAGACATCATCTTAGCTGTAGGAATTTGGTATGTCAAGCTCAGCATATTGCATTGTATTAGTGATTGATTGGAACCTCCCGCAATCCCCGCAACCTCCCGGGACAGACAGAATGAAATAATTTACAGGAAAAAAAGAGATAAGGATCCCATACGCCGCAGAAAATGATAACATAGGATATAAAGTAGATCCAATTCTGCAACGGGTTGGGTGGTACACTTTAAGATATGCTGCAGAAAACAGCAGACTTAGGTTGTCTCTGCTCCTTAACAGATATTTTCTTTACAATATCTACAGGAACTGATATAAGAATAACATATTTTGCGGATACCCATCAGTAAAAACATTGCTTACCAGGTGTTAATTGGTAACAGGTTGGTATTAACAAGCCGTGTCCGACAATCCTGGTTAAACATTACGCACAACAGAATCTTTAAGATCCTTTTCAGAAAGCATTAATTTAACCAGCATTTAGGGCTGTAGGTAAAATTCGGTACAATTATGACTATGTGAGTATGCTAAGTCATAATAGACCAACACGTCAGCGCTAAAGAGGACCAAACCTTCATAAGGTTTTAATCAGCAGAGGTTTGGCGAAAGATTCAAACATTTCATAAACATTGAATGGAATCAAAGGTTACTGAGGTGAAAGATACCTAGTTTATCTCAGCACGTTATCGACGATGGCCTGTCCTCCGAGGCCGATTCCAATTGATATCCGACACATGGAATGTGTAGTATCGTTATCGTGAATATTAAAGACCTATCACCCTTCAGCACAGGCGACCCACATCCGGTGACAGACACTGACAGGGAAATAATCAGGCATGCATAACTAGCTAGGTGAGTCGGTGCATATTTCCTGTATAGTTAATCACTAACTCGAGCGGATGGTGGGTATTAGACATACGACACCAACCATGGAGCAAATACTATACCAACATGGGGCAAATGTTATACCAGCATAGGGACAAATAAATGTACCAACATAGGGACAAATAAATGTAGAAACATGGGGCAAATGCATGTACCAACATGGGGGAAATACTATACCAACATGGGGACAAATAAATGTACCAACACAGGGACAAATAAATGTACAAACATAAGGACGAATAAATGTACAAACATGGGGCAAATGCTATACCAACATGGGGACAAATAAATGTACCAACATGGGGAGAAACAGATATACAAACATGGGGACAAATAAATGTACTAACATGGGGCAAATGCATGTACCAACATGGGGGAAATACTATACCAACATGGAGACAAATAAATGTACAAACATGGGGCAAATGCTATACCAACATGGAGACAAATAAATGTACAAACATGGGGCAAATGCTATACCAACATGGGGACAAATAAATGTACAAACATGGGGCAAATGCTATACCAACATGGAGACAAATAAATGTACAAACATGGGGCAAATACTATACCAACATGGGGACAAATAAATGTACAAACATGGGGCAAATGCTATACCAACATGGAGACAAATAAATGTACAAACATGGGGCAAATGCTATACCAACATGGGGACAAATAAATGTACCAACATGGGGAGAAACAGATATATATACATGAGGCAAATACATGTACCAACATGGGGAAAATACATTTATCAACATGGGGACAAATTACCGTGCAAAAATGGAGCAAATACATGTAGCAACATGGGGCAAATACATTCATCAACATGGGGACAAATAAATGTACAAACATGGGGCAAATGCTATACCAATATGGGGTAAATGCATGTACCAACATGGGGCAAATACTATACCAACATGGAGACAAATAAATGTACCAACATGGGGCAAATACTATACCAACATGGAGACAAATAAATGTACAAACATGAGGACGAATAAATGTACAAACATGGGGACGAATAAATGTACAAACATGGGACAAATGCTATGCCAACATGGGGACAAATAAATGTACCAACATGGGGAGAAATAGATATACAAACATGAGGCAAATACATGTACCAACATGAGGAAAACACATTTATCAAAATGGGGACAAATTACCGTGCAAAAATGGAGCAAATACATGTAGCAACATGGGGCAAATAAATGTACCAACATGGGGTAAATACATTCATCAACATGGGGACAAATAAATGTACAAACATGGGGCAAATACATGTACCAACATGGGGACAGATACATGTATCTACTGGTAACTTGCGAGTATTCAAGTTAAACAAACATGGGGCAAAAACCAACTGTCAGTTTTCGGGCATTACTTGTTATAACGACACGTACCTACTGGCGGGTTGCGGATACGGGGTTGCAATAAGGGACAACAACTTTTACCGGATCAAACAAATGCATCAAATCCATATATTTCAATGAGAACCAGGACAGTGACCACGAACATCGAGAACGTCTGAATTCATATTGCATGTCTTTGAATCTGTCAAAATCATTGTTATCTAATTTCGAAATTTCGCTCCAAAATTGAAATGCCAACCCCGATTTCAATGAAAGTTAGTAAATCGGTGATTTAGGGATTGCGAACTTAATCGCATGGGGTTCGTAGCCGTAGACACATCACTAGCATCTTCTGGACTATGGGGCGGGGGGGGGGGGGGGGGGGGGGGCGTTTTGGGGACTTCTGTAATGATTTCCCATCACAATTAGCACTTGTGTAACGTGCAAGTAAAGTCTCCCATAACTAAATAGTTTGCTTTTGTTAAAAAATAGTCCTATCTGCACACGTATTTGGTGTGTAAGAATTTAGAACTTAGATACAGGGACGTCGTCTATTTAATAAAAAAAAACATTCCAAAAGTCTTCCTTCAACGTCTTGATTTGATTAAGAAACGTTATAAATATGTTTTTCCTCTTGACAATTTAGAACTTATGTCATAATTATGAGGCTAACAAGTGTAGGACAAGAATACCTAGTCTGACAGGTACAGTCTATAGGCAAGATTTAACTTCGGCCAGACTCTCTGATGTTTTATGTACTCATTTGAAATACAGGCAAGATTTTTACCTAGCCAGACTCTCTACTGGTTTATGTATTCAGTTGAAATACATATTGTAATTTTGGACGCTTGCAGTGTTTTCTTACAATTTTCTTGCTAATGTGTACTACAAGGATATTACAATGGTACTTCATAAGATCATGTATGTAATATCATTTCATAACTTGTAATAGTGAGGCCAACTCTTTAAACACATCATTTTTTGAAATTAAGAGTTGTGCGTCAATATCAATTATTGCTTCCATTAGAAATAAAATTAGCTAAAACTAAACGGAATACCTTACGTTATACCTTAGTACCGTTGTGGAGAAGTATAAAAATCAAAAATCGATCTGGGATTTGCTATGACATGTATATCTGAAGTATACAAGCCAAGCCTATACTAATTACAACCGATATGGAAGCTAAAATCATTCCAAGTTTTGATAAACCTGCCAGTGTTTCTCCTTTTATGGCAGAAAAGGTTCGTGATGAAAAGGCTGGTGATGAGAAGGCTCACAACGAAAATGCTCGCAATGAAAAGGCTCGTGATGAGGGTATGATATGTCATTGCGGTTGTCCTTTAATTCTTTTGTTGTTGCTTTTTGTTTATTTGTCTGTTCGGTTTTTTTTAGTTTATATTTGTCAGTTGCCCTTTCCCTGTCATATTATTACCACGAGAATATCCTCAATCTTATCCAGAAGAAACGCAATAACCTTTACTACTGCTATATATAACATATTACCAGCCCTACACTACATTTACAATGTTTGTAGTCAGCAATGTTATGGACGTTATCTTATCAGAAGACTCCGGCTATTTCAAAGATACTTGTTTTCCTTATCTCTTTATATATACGTATGCTATGCTTTGCAGTGCAACTATATCTAGTTCGACTCTTATCGCCGCCTTTCCATACACTGCATATATAACTGTATGTCTACACCGAGACTGAGTAATAAAAAGAAATTAGGAATCATCATCTGATATCTCCTCTAAAATCATCATCTGATATCTCCTCTAAAATCAATATCTTTGGTCATACCGGTGATATATTAAAGAATATTCATTGTCAGAAGTGCATATCTATAAAACGCCAATAACGTTTTAATGTCAGACGCGCTGAATGTTAACATCTGTCATTTCATAAAGAAGACTAGTGGGTAGAAGTAATGTCGATACCTCACACTGGGTATAGCAACAGAGAAAAATCATCCTACATTGAATCCATTAATGATTTCAATTTTGAAAGTGATACTCATTTGTATCTTTGGTAAACTATCAATATGGCACCAATTAAGTTAACCATACGGCGACGTATGTATCATGCAAAACTTATCTAGAGCAATCTGGTATTTTATCAAATACAAACTGAAACTTCATCTAGAACAAACCGGTATTTCATTAATTCCAAGCTAAAACTTCATCTAGACGCAATCTAATATTTTATTAAAGACAAACAGAAACTTCGTCCAGAGCAATCTGATATTTTATTAAAGACAAACTGAAACTTCATCCAGAGCAATCTGATATTTTTGTGATAGTTGAGCGCGTGATTGATTATGCGTCTGTGTGACAGGTTAACGGTACGGTTATGGCCGGAAACGTGAGGCGACATTGTGTACAAGGTCAATACCGCCACCAGGTTGTACATACTCTCCTGTGGCCTCTGGAGTTCCGTTTATTGTTAGGAGAGTACAAATTTGCCTGGCTGGTCAACTTAAACCACATATTCTATCGTGAAGTAATACCACTGTTTACTCTGGTTTCACTATAATCATTTGCTCCAGTTATAGATGTTTCATTATAAGTATTTAACTACTGTTTCTAACAAGTTTCCACAGAAAAAAAAGTAAAATTATTCATTTTCAAAATCAGCATGATGGGAATGTTAAGCATAAAATTCATTTCTTACATTCGTAAATCAGGATGTTGTGTTTACCGATCGTTATGTGAAAATGTCGATTCCACTGCCAGTAAAAATATTATGACAGGAAAACAAATATTACTGCTGCTTTGTTATTTAGCTTTTTTTCTCCATTTATGATCCTGGTGGAAGCAGCCTATCCAGAAATGATTAAACGAATACCAATGGGACCTGTAGTGTGTTATAAAGTTAAGCATTGGTCGAAGTTTATATAACCTTGTCTTTCATTGGCTAGATGCTGTTTAAATTATTTGTATTAACTGAATACGCTTGAGATGTATAGATAACTTATAGATGAAAGGTTCGCTCCATCAATACAAGGTTTTGAATTCGCAATTTCATCAGGGAATATGCCATTTTTAGATACGAAGGTCAACGTTTTGATAATGTTGACGCAACTTATTACACGTGTTGCATAATATTGTTTCAATCTAATTTACTAGTGGTTGTAATCCATGGAAGGATGGCTGATAGCCTTCCGGGGACCTGATGAATAGTTAATCAATCCAAAGTTGTTAATATTTCCTTTACTCAAATAAGATTATTTAAAAGACACTTATTTTATTATTTAAGCATAAATCTTAGGGTACTGTTATAATTGCTTGGATTGCTTAATAGTCTACAAAGCAGAATGGATAAATCGAGTACATGTTGGATTGTACTCGTTTTCAGAGAGGAATAGGATCATCGAGAGCAAAATATAGTCTAGAATATGTGTTTGGTCAATGAAACGAGGGAACCACATAAACAAACATGCTGTCTTACTCATATCAATATTGGAATATAACAGTTCAGAGAAGGCCGAGATGGATTGTTTACCGTTCTTGATTATAGAACACGACAAATTCTAATATGGCAAAGGTAGGGTTCTATGTAAAACGAGAACATGCAACATTGGATTCGTAATTAGTATTTCAAACAGACGAAAGTTGGTATTTATTGATCCTTAAAATCACACATGATAATCTACATGCAAGGTACATGGTAATGTCTTCTGATAAATATCCAAATTCTTCACCCTTTATCTGCAGAAATGATCAAACTACGTTGATTGCTTACTAAAGTAAAGTAAAGTAATACTTACGGCTACATCTTTTTCAGATAACTGATTAATGAATGATCATGCGAGTCTGTTTCGTTTACACAAGATTTCCAAAACCCATATAATTACTTATAAACCCCATATTATTACTTATAAACCCCATATAATTACTTATAAACCCCATATAGTTACTTATAAATCCCATATAGTTACTTATAAACCCCATATAGTTACTTATAAACCCCATATAGTTACTTATAAACCCCATATAGTTACTTATAAACCCCATATAATTACTTATAAACCCCATATAGTTACTTATAAACCCCATATATTTGCTTATAAACAACTTCTCATTGATTACTCGGCCTGGTCCTCAATTCAAACCTTCATATTTGATATAAATCCAACTACAAACATCTTACAAAATTCAAGGAAGTAGTCGCCTTGTGATACTATTTTCTCTAGCAGTGAATAACTGGACCTGGATATCTCGGTAGATATATAATAACTTTTGAACACCCCCGATTGTAAAACGTCTCTTTTATTAAATATTGTACACTATCATACCCAATTACAAACTTAAGGTAAGTCTACATCATGTACACTACCATAGCCACACCTACATGTACCACGGTTTCGTCTTTCTAGGACTCATCAGTGATTCTAGGGGCTCAAAAGTGATATTAAAGTATTAAGTACTTAAATAAAGAAATGGTAAATTAATACTGTATTACTCAAATAAATGGTAAATCAATACAGTATTACACTAATAAATGGTAAATTAATACAGTATTACACAAATAAATGGTAAATCAATACAGAAGTAATCAAATAAATGGTAAATCAATAGAGTATGGTAAATCAATATAATACTACTCAAATAAATGGCAAATCAATACTGTATTACTTAAATAAATGGTAAATCAATACAGTATTAAATAAAGAAATGGTAAATTAATACAGTATTACACAAATAAATGGTAAATAAATACAGTATTACACAAATAAATGGTAAATAAATACAGTATTACTCAAATAAATGGTAAATCAATACAGAATTAATCAAATAAATGGTAAATCAATACAGTATTACACTAATAAATGGTAAATCAAAATAGTATTACACAAATAAATATGAATCAATGCAGTATTACACTAATAAATGGTAAATCAATACAGTATTACACTAATAAATGGTAAATAAATACAGTATTACACTAATAAATGGTAAATCAATACAGTATTACACTAATAAATGGTAAATCAATACAGTATTACACTAATAAATGGTAAATCAATACAGTATCACACAAATAAATATGAATCAATGCAGTATTACACTATTACAGTATAATTCAAATCAATGGTTAATTCATACTTTATTACACAAATAAATGTTAAATCAATAATGTATAACTCAAATGAACGGTAAATCAATACAACATTGAGAAAATCAACTTATATATGCACTGATATAAATCACTCTGTAGCTGGCTCGGTACGCGACCTTTAGCGCGAGCCGTACATTTATTCCGTTATTCATATCAAATATGCCTGAACGTAATAGTCAATGGGTGTTATCTCGTTTACCTGGTTTGGTTTTAGTCCACAGACATATCCTTTGCATTAACATATCCCATGTTGTCACAATTAATTGATATCATGTCTCTAGCTGTTGTCGTATCAAAACAATTCGACTTGTGTTTGCCAGATAAGATCCAGCTAATTGCTTTGAAATCAGATATGGTATACTCTCGTGACAGTTGACGTATTCTAATTGATTATTAAACAAATATATTGTCGCATGTTGTCTATCATACTGTAATCTATTCTCGACAGATGCATGCATGTTCCTTAGAACTACATGCGAGATGGAAAAACGATGATTCGTATACATGTTAAAGGAACAATAGATCATGTGTTGAGGAGACATGTCGATGACGGGAAATAAGGGAAATATCAGTAAAGTTAGAATGGTGAAGCGTATATAGAAAGCTCCAGGAGGTATTGTTTATACAATACTCGTCACTTGTAAATTTGTGTGACGGAAATTGTGATATTGACAATATCGCTTACCTCGATATTTACTTACAACGTAACCAACAGGGACAGCTTACGTCTAAAATGTTTGATGAGCATAATGATTTCAATTTCCTACTTGTCATTTTATCCATTTCTGAATTGTAACATCCCTGCTTCCCCTACCTTTGACGTTTGCATGTCACTGTTGATTCGATATTCAAGATGTTTGATAGTCAACATTTATTATGTTATTTACAAATATTCTATTTTCTTGTACGATAAGAAGTAAGACGTGATACGCATGCTGAAATGTCCTGGGGTTCCGTTGTACCCACTGTTGGTCCAATTCTGAGGATGTCACTAAACCCGGGTACGTCCTCTCGTTTTATCGATACGTCCTTAAACTTAGTGAACACAAAGTTTTGTCACACGAAAATGATAATATATGATTTATATAAAGTGTTCCAAGCAATCAGGGAAAGTTTTATTTCGATCCTCATTCAATTGGCTTTAACACAAAGAAAGCAAGTGAATACAAAGAACATTGATGACCGCAGTTTTTATATTGTAAAAATAATGCTTCCCGATGCTTTACATTGAAATATGGTATCTTGATGGCTTGTTGTCATCAACTCACTAGCCGTTGGTAGTGTGATATAACTCGATACAGTAATGTGAGGTTATCCTTATTCTCGTACTTCTCTCACCCTGGACAGGGATATCCGCAGTTTTACCGAGATGAGATTTTCTTACCTCATCCTAGGGAAAAGACAAGCTGCGCGTGCGTGCTCTTTGAACGTGCTCATGTTCTCGATAGGGTGACGTCACTATGACCTGACCCGGAACGTTTGAATGCTAAATATCAATATTATTCACAAAAGAAATTAAAATAAGTATTAATTATCAGAGTGAACTGAGTGTTTGGTGTTCTTTTTGGCAAGCTAATCGGAACTATATTTTATATGAAATCAACATCGTAAGGTGTAAAGCGTCTGCTACAGCCTTATCACAACTGTCATCCACCGTCCACGTGTTGTTGTTTACATACGTTTGGATGCGGTTCACACTTCGATTGGAAAACAGGGTAAGAGAAAAATAATCATTCACTCCTTTTTGGGATGAGATAGGGGGATCTCAACCCTCGGGGGAGATTGTTTACTTCCCAAACACCCGGCAAGTCTCGTGTTTGGGAATTTAACAATCTCCCCCCGAAGGTTGAGATCCCCCTATCTCACCACAAAAAGGAGTGAATGATTATTTTTCTCTTACCCTGTTTTCCAATCGAAGTGTGAACCGCATCCAAACGTATGTAAACAACAACACGTGGACGGTGGATGACAGTTGTGATAAGGCTGTAGCAGACGCTTTACACCTTACGATGTTGATTTCATATAAAATATAGTTCCGTAGTGCTGGGAGGGCATCATCATTCCAGTAACAATTGAGGATAGGCTTGTCTCTCGTAGTGTTGGGAGGGCATAATTATTCTCTTACTGATATAACACGCTACAATTGAGGACATACTAGTCTCTTGTAGTGCTGGGCGGGCATCATCATTCCAGTAACAATTGAGGATAGACTAGACTCTTGTAGTGCTGGGCGGGCATCATCATTCCAGTAACAATTGAGGATAGACTAGTATCGTGTAGTGCTGGGCGGGCATCATCATTCCAGTAACAATTGAGGATAGACTAGACTCTTGTAGTGCTGGGCGGGCATCATCATTCCAGTAACAATTGAGGATAGACTAGTATCGTGTAGTGTTGGGAGGCCGTCTTTATTCCCGTACCGATATCACTCACTACAAGCATCCACAATGTTGTCTTTGACCGTCAACACAGAGTCTGTAAATAACTCCTGCTGTCTCCCGTTTTAATCTGTCATGTCTGATGCCTCGGGGTTGTAATTCCATTTTATGGGCCACTAATGCATTATTGTAGGATAAGAGGTCGTTGTATTGGTACCGCAGTCGCGATGGAACGGATGTGCAGGGTCTCCATGCACGATTACGTTTCATTAAATAAAACACCAGTAGGTAGACGTCGGATTAGACCCCAAGTCCACATCGGAACGAAGACCTATTTCCTTGCGTAGTCAGCTAGAAAGAGGCACGCTGTACAGACTGGTACCTGTAAGTCCAGACGATATATTGACGTGGAGGTCGATACGTTAATTGGCTCGTGCTTTGTTTACCTGCTATCTTACTTATTTGCAGGTCGATAATTCATTCTTTTTATACGCCCTTGGTTTCTATTTTAGTGTGGTGTTTTCTCTAATATCCCGTCAATTACGCACAACACATATAAAGAAACATTCTACTGATAAAAATAAAACGCAGAAAACAATACCTGGTCTACAGAGACCATATACCTTGTCTACACAGAGCTTTGTCAGTAGTCATAAATAGAGAAATATTTTCATTTAGAATGTTTTTTAATTTTCGATTACATCTTCAGTTATTAACTTGGGTCATACCACAAATCAATAAACAATATAGTATAGGTGTTCTTTTTTCTGAAATATCCCATAGTGTAAAGGTAAATTCCAAGATAAAGGGTTGTATAATCTTTACTTGAGCCTGAAGGTTTCGTATGGTTAAAGATTGTATAATCTTTACTTTAGACTGAAGGTTTCGTATAGGTAAAGGTTGTATAATCTTTAATTGAGACTGAAGGTTTCGTATATGTAAAGGTTGTATAATCTTTCCCTGAGACTGAAGGTTTCGTATAGGTAAAGGTTGTATAATCTTTACTTGAGCCTGAAGGTTTCGTATAGGTAAAGGTTGTATAATCTTTAATTGAGACTGAAGGTTTCGTATAGGTAAAGGTTGTATAATCTTTCCCTGAGACTGAAGGTTTCGTATAGGTAAAGGTTGTATAATCTTTAATTGAGACTGAAGGTTTCGTATAGGTAAAGGTTGTATAATCTTTAATTGAGACTGAAGGTTTCGTATAGGTAAAGGTTGTATAATCTTTCCCTGAGACTGAAGGTTTCGTATAGGTAAAGGTTGTATAATCTTTAATTGAGACTGAAGGTTTCGTATAGGTAAAGACTTTTTATAGCTAGATGTTGTATATTCTTTAATTGAGACAGAAGGCTTTGTATAGCTAGATGTTGTTTATTCTCTGATTCAACTGACAGTTTGTCGTTACACATTGTATAAGTTTAATGAGTTCGTTTTGTGATACGAGACCTTTCAATTTATCTGACTTTACATAATGGATCGATAATCGTGGAGTGATCATAATGATAATGTAATTTCCCGAAAGTTATTTGTTCAGGCAAACGACATGAAAATTAATAAATAGATATAAATGAAATGTATTGATAAATAGCTTTACTTCATCTAACAGCGCTCGGGATAAGTCATTAATTCAATATTGGTATTAATCGATAATATTGATATATTAAAACGCCAATCTTCTGCGTGCTATCGACATGTAGGGTAAATGCATCATAACGTCCTCCTTCCAACTTCTCTACTTTTTTCAGTCAACTCTCAACATTTATGTTTTTATTTACTACAAATATTAAATTATTTGATAGTTATATAACGTCAAGTAACGGAGTCCTAGTTTCGATGGAAGACCTGTATACTACCAAATCCACCGTCACCAGGTAATATCAGATATAATATACATCCCGAAATAAACGTGGTTGTATAGTCGAATGTCGTTTAGGTAGGTTATATTTTTGGCAAATTTAATTGTTTTCAAGACTTTGAAAACCCAAATTCTATGATATAATTACTAAGAATAAGATAACAAAAGAGTATATGTAGATTGAAAAGCTGCCATTGCTTACAAACTGACTTTATGTTAGTGATATCCACTTCAAGTTCAAGGTATTGGTGCTTTCTGATTGCACACACTTGGTATTCCTTTTTTGAGTTGTAATGCTAAGCCAATAATAAATGGGATGTATTGTTCATTACACTTGTAACCAGTTGTGTTCCAACCACATACAATGTACTATACATGTATGGTCTCATACTGATTATTTTCATATTGCACTATGGGATATGTTGCTTAGCCAGTAAATTTGAGGTGGTTAAGGTATGGTTTTATTCATGATATATTACTATGTTATGATTGTGAATACTGACGCTGTTTGTTACTCAGTTACAGGTTGTCGTGTTTATCCAATAAATATATATGGTGCTTAATATACAATGTAGTCACTAATGCTGTGCTACATGGTATGATGCTTATCCGATAAACCTTTGGTGCCTAATATGGTCACTGATGCGGTTAGTTACTGGGTTACAGCTTAAAGTAGGTTATGGCGCTTATCCGATAAACCTTTGGTGCCTAATATGGTCACTGATGCGGTTAGTTACTGGGTTACAGCTTAAAGTAGGTTATGGTGCTTATCCGATAAACCTTTGGTGCCTAATATGGTCACTGATGCGGTTAGTTACTGGGTTACAGCTTAAAGTAGGTTATGGTGCTTATCCGATAAACCAATGGTGCCTAAGGTATGGTCACTGATGTGGTTTGTTAGTGTGTTACGCGTTATGGTGCTTATCCAATAAACCAATGGTGCCTAAGAACTGTGTTGTAGATTATGGTGCTTATCCGATAAACCCATGTTGCCTAAGGTATGGTCACTGATGTGGTTTGTTAGTGTGTTATGCGTTATGGCGCTTATCCGATAAACCAATGGTGCCTAAGGTATGGTCACTGATGTGGTTTGTTAGTGTGTTACAGGATATACTCCCAAAAGACAGGCAAAATAATTATAGACCGGTATTGCTTTTTGCGTCTTATTTAAACTTCCGGAGAAGGTGATATAAACATGCGTGATACGATGGGAAATGAAACCATTACGTTTCCTAAACAACAACAACACCAACAACAACACCAACACCACCACCACCACCAACAACAACAACAACAACAACACCAACAACAACAACAACAACAACAGGGATTCCAAAGAGTTGTATAAACGCGTCATTGAACCTACACGAAATCATAAACAAGGCCCTCGAACAGGCAAGGTGGAATTACTTTAAAATGTCTAATCCACGTAAACGGCAATCATTAAATGCATGCTGTAGTCCATGTAGAACAGTCGATATTACCGAAGGCATTGCAGACTCTCCCAGGTAATTACTAAGGTAGAACTTCAAACAATACCAGTCCATATGCTCTGTACTTGACTTTAGCGGTAATTGCTGTATCTAACTTGAAGTGTTCTGCCGCAATTGAAAAACTCATAACACGCCATAACAAGAATATGTACATTTGTACTTGTGTGTATGTGTATATAATTTCATTAACTCTTACACTCTGTAAAAGAATTTATAATACAATCATTTTGTCATCAGTATCGTATAGTTGTACAATATGGACGAAATGGGATATACAGAAAATTAGAAATTTCCAACGTTATGTTACGAATATGAACACGAGACCATCCACATACTTAGACATTCAATTTTTAGACTTAAGGCCTTACTGCCCATCAGTTCACATTATATAATACGGATGTGAAACGGCCAGACAAAAGTGGAGTACGAGCTAAAAAATACAGGTCTTATATTATTTGCTTAAAGAATATTTGCCGAGACGGATTAATCCTGTATTGGTATTGACACATAATAACTGTGTTTATTTAAAGGTTAAGTATACCAGTCTTCTAATATATTTATAACGACCGGTTTCAATTGCTAAAGAGTTTGCAGACATACGAAGTTTTGTTGAGCATATTCTAAATGTCTTCTGCGTGTACTTGGTTATGCTTGTATAAAAACCAACAATCACCAGACTCTGAAATACCTTCTTCTCGGAAACTGTCTTAATGCTTTTAAAGATTCTTTACATAGAAAATACAAATATCCTCCGCACTTTTTTTACCTCGCCACCTTCATCTTAAAATTCTACTTACTAAGCTAAGACACCATTGCAGTGCATCAAACAGTGATTTCCATCGTGAACATTTAACTGATTCTCCTTTTTGTGCTTGTAGTTATCCCTCTGAAAATTCGTATCATTCTTTGTGGGAATGTCAACTGTATAAAAACATAAGAAATGATATGTTTATTCAGTTGCGTTGGTATCACCCATTCTATCTTGATATGTAAGAAAACAAAGCTATTGTTAAAACCGTCCAAATATTTATTCAAAGAAGTGATACATTTTAATATGGTCTTGAAGCGCAGGTGGGTTATCCTATAAACTATCCTCTTGTTCTCTGTCTTTCTATACCACATTCCTATCTTATCACTACCTCCCCTGAAACACTGTATCACAAAAATAGAGAGGACAACAAATTGAAATCGATTTTCCGCCTGGCACAAGGAAACGATACCTAGAAGTAACACGAGTGTGCATTAGAGAAAGATTACTATGTATGGGCATTTACATGGACAATTTGAACAGAGAAAGTAACTGGAGTGTGTAGCTAGTATGTGCCAGGCAGATATCTTATTTTGCATTTTGTATATTATACATAACTATACAAAAAATTGTTGTAAATGATAAGAATTTCTTTATGATATCATTGCCATCTCCTTGCACTTTCAATCTCTTCTTTCACTCCACTGATTTCAAAATTTGTTTCAATGTTTGCAATATACATATATGTGAAATTGTAGAGGAGAGGGCTTCTATAAGTTGCCATAACTTGTGTCTAATTATCTTACTTGATTTTAAGAACCAATAAAATATGTTTAATTTTAAGTAAACTCTTTGAGAAATAAATATGTACATATTCAATATCCACCCCTTTAGTCAAACCCCACACAAAGTGGTACGATAAATATACTATCTAAACTAAACTGGAAATATATTGTCAGAGGTTGGGGTAATTAGGATCGATTTAAAAAGGACAGACTGTTTTATTCGATAGCCAAAACGCTTTTCCCATCAACGAAATGTCTGAGCTTCTAATTCATCTTACTTTAAAAGTTAGAAAGGAATTAATAGGATCCAGAAGAATTTATATAATATGTTTGCCGTGTCGACTTTTTTGTGGGATGTGTGTATGTATGTCAACTTGTTAAAATTATAAATATTTCCCAAATAAAAACAAAAGGATCTTAATGAATTAATTTTGAATTATAAAATAACATAAAGCTTACTTAGTCACATTTGTTGGTGTTGATTAGATATTTTTATACCGTGGGTACCAATATATGTTGTTGATTAGATATTTGTGGTAGATCATGGGTGGAATTGTATGCATTTTGTGACAAACATTTTATAGACTCTCGACGATGTAGCATCTCTAAAGAAAATGAGTACTTATCCTGTTGTCTGGAATTCCACGGAATGTACATATCACAATAAATATGTTACTTCAAAAGATATTGGTATCAATTGTGCGTAACGTTGTTGAATCGTTGAGTATGTCCGCTTTCACTTGCTCCAAACTCCGATAGCCGATCATGAAGCAATTTGACATTGCAGTTCCTCGATCTGTAATACCTCTGGATGGGATACAAGAACTTCCTCTGAAGGAAGGAAGTGCTCGCTTATACCAAATCTATGTCACTAAGGACATATCCTATTTTCTCTTGCATGTCTGTCTGCGAGGGAAATGACCGAACGACTATGGGACTACGTATCTTTATTTATGCTGATGACCTCACAGTTTATTCCAATGGACATGAAAACGTAAAGTCAAATCTCAACAGTGTTTAATGATCACTGGGCCCGATGAATATCCTCACATCAAGATACAATACCCTCATAGTAAGACACAATACCCTCATATTCAGATAAAATACACTTATACTTAGTTACCATACCCTCACATTCAGATACCATACCCTGATACTATGTTACCATACCACCGTAGTTAGATACCATACCCTCATACTACGTTTCTATACTCTCATTACCATTTCTCGTACCAAGATATCAGCCTAGTTTGAGACTTTGGTATTAATGGAGGACAACATTTGATACATTGGTATAAATGAAATAAACGTTTGGAAGAATGCACAATATTTTTATGTCTGTGACAACGTTTTCTACAAATATTATATTACCGTTCTCGATGAATTTCGGAAAAGCGTGGGTTGCCGAAGGGTAGACAATAACTGTCTCCTGTAGGTTATTGTCTTCTTTTCTGGTAATACGATACATTCGATAATGAGCTATCAGTCCCTTGTTGTAGATTCGTCGTGATATTGACACATTACGAACCTAACAAAGGGTAAACGCCCTTAGTACCTTGTTATTTAAGACATGTTTTCTCATTATCTTGTAAAAGTAGGGTTCATATGTGAAACATCTACAACCTTAAAACAAATATTGAATACGCCCACACGGAACTCATATTCCGTTCCTGAAGTAAAAGAAGATAAGGATAAAGGTGGTCCTCAAAAAACAATATCGGTAAGTAAGTATATATTTGCAAAAGCCGTCAATGGCTCCAATTCTGCCGTTATATTTCACAGGAAGAATCAAGATTGTATCAATATTAAATGTACATGGATTTCATGAAACATGATATTCTGTCAAGAATTTTTTATATTGATGTAAGAAATGCAATTTTCTAACGACATTCTTTGAAGTTTTTACCTATTTTTAATATGCATATAATGTTCATGTATTCAAGGGTGAAACTCATTTCGACCCTGTTCATAATGTTGTTTTTGACGAAGCAATGCTGAAAAAAATAACAATAAAAAAATAATAAAAAATGGTGCCCGAAATATTGACAAGACAATGGTGCCCGAAATATCGAGATCGACAGCAAAAGCAAGGATTGTTTTTGTTTCATCGAGATACACCTTATGAATTGATGAAATTAGACTGTTAAACTACAGACGTGGAGTATACGGGGGTATCGATATCTAATGATAGCCTTCCACATTCTCAATCTTAAACAATTGCCGCATAGAAAAATACAACATGGTTTGCCAAAATTAACTATAAACATATTCCCAATTTTCCTGACTTCAAATAAATTATATATCCCTATATGTTGATAGAATGAACACATGTAGAGTTAGTAACATGGAAAGTAAAATTGTAACCAGACACTGCGATTTCATAGCCACAAAGATGTAAATTATAGTTTTCAAAACAAGTATAAAAAACTGATTATATTATTAAAGTTTTTGAAACATACTAAAGTAGGTACCAATAATAGATGAACAATTAGCACTTCTCAGCCTGCCAGGTAACTAGAAACTCAACTAATATGATGGTTAACACGTTGTGCCAGCATATCAAAATAGTGATAACTGTGAAATTGAGACATATCTTTGCTAACAAAAAGGTTTTATTAAAAACAAGTCAAATACAAAAGGCCATTATTAAATTCCACACCATTTGCTTACGAATTAAATACATGAATCTATTTGCTCTATTTGACAAAACAAAATGCAAATTCAAATCTCCTAAAATACATACAAAACAAAACATGAAAGGACTGAGTATGTACGAACGATACAATTAAATTCAATCTAAAAAAAAGTTTAAAAAATGTTGAACATTTTTATCACATTGCCGATATATTGTTTTTAAATATTACGGCAGGTGGTTTATTTGTTCCTTTACCTTATTTCGAAAACTTAGAGTACCGTGTTATGACGTCGCTGTTCTATTTTCGTGATTTTCCTGTCATGGGAGTTTTACGTTACAAGGGATGATGAAATTGACAGCGTTGGACGGGAGTTTTGTGTTACAAGAGTTGAAATTGAAAACACCGGACGGGAATTCGTGGTTTGTTTTTTTTTTAGATTGAAATTGACAGCGTTGGACGAGAGTTTTTGTTATAAGGGTAACTTTGCAGTGGTAGCTTTGTACTACAAAGGTCGACATTGACAGCATTGGACGTGAGTTTTATTCCGCTCCTTTTAGCTAATTAAGTGTTCACATAAAGCAGTACATTGTCATCCATGCCAATGTTGGGGAAAAATTCTAAGAAAGTCACCATTTGAGGTCGTAGTATTGAGTGACCGTGTTGCCCATTAAAACACCGAGTAATGACTCCCTACATTATACACTTCAACGGCCTGGGAAAAGGTAAATTGTCTCTAACGGAAAGCCAATAAGGACACACTTGGATTTCCTTAAATCGATTTATATTGAAAGCAAAAAGCAGAATAAAAGAAAGTGTGATAGCTTTGAGGCGCCACATTTAAAACATTGTCCGTAGTGCTAGTGGTGCTGGAAATGGACAGTTTAGTGTTAGCAATATTACTCCATATGAATACCTATGTTGCTACTACAAAATTAATAGATGCAATTTATTAGTATGAATGTAGGGTGAGAAATTATCACGTGTTTTGTTGTGTGTATTTTGAATCTTTCTGTGATGGCGTTAGATCCCTATGCCTATCAGGGCCCTGCCAACACCTCGGCTTCTACAACACGACTGGTTATAGGTCCAGGTCAGTTACAAGGAGTTTGTCACCTTACTACGGTAATCTATTTACCTGTATCACGTGATCTATCACACGCACGGCGCGAGTAGTTCGAGCCGTTTATATAACATTTCCCGGCTTATACTAGCAAAACGCGAGAAAATTTAATTGTATCCTCTTTGATGTTTTAAAAGTGAGGGACCATTGACATCACCTTGACATACAACTTTGATTATTTGAATGTTTTGCCTCTGACTTTTGGGCCGAAATGACCTAATTACATTGCATTGCACAATGTTGAAGTGTGATATGAGTATACCACAGGTTCAGTTTAATCACTTTATTTTTTACATAAATGAATTTATTGTCCAAAGAAGAAGTAGTGAAAAAATAGCATTTATTCGACCTTTGACCTTGTTATGGTCATAGTGACCTAATAGAAGTACACTGCATATCCTCTTTAGGTGATGCAATTATGCCTTTCAAGTTCTGTCCAGATCTCTTCAACGATTTGGAAGTTATGGTCCGGACAAACATCACTATAAGAACCAGAAACAGATAAAGAAACAGAACCAAAATTTAGCAAAATACGAACGGAGATATTATTAGAACATGGCATGATATATGCAGTTGTGTATTGTTTATATGTGTCTTTAGGCACCAAACATAATATATATGACATAATTGGCATTTATCAAATTGGGTCACTTTGACATTCTTTTTGACTATGGGTTGAATTGGTTTTATTTAAAACATATCTTAATGCAACATAATAATGATGAAAGATTCTAAAAACATCATTAAATTTTGTCAAAATCGAGAAATTGACCCTCCACTATAACCTCTCATAACTCGAAATGGTCTCTGACCTTACCTTAATTTCATGTCATTTCTTGACCACCTAGCCTCAGGGTAATTGGCACTACCCCTTTAGTTTATGTACGAGTCGTTAAACACAGCCAATTTCATGCGTGAGGATCATTGAAAGATG